>NC_068407.1:15325758-15540758 GCF_023724105.1 Carassius gibelio
AACAGATGAAAATGATATATATATATATATATATATATATATATATATATATATATATATATATATATATATATATATATATATATATATATATATATATATATATATACTACATAATGTTTTAATTAGTGTGAAAAAGCCCATTGTTCAGCACAAAATTAATTATGGTTACTACTGGAACAGTACAGGTTTGGAACAACATTTGTGTGAGTACATGATGATATGATGCATGTTAATTTTGGCTGAATTATCCCTTTTATAATGTCTGTTAAAATCCCTGATGTTAAGTATGAGAAATTATTTATTTTAGCAAGCTACAACTACAAAGAGAAAGGGAGAGATTTATCCATCAGTTTATGGCAAATACAGACTAAAAGAGAATTATAAAGTGACTCCAACATTTCAGAAAGAAAATATGTCCTCAAATATTTCCATCCTCTTGAATTGGTCAACAGGTCAGGCTTACTGTTAGATCATATTTACAGTCAGCCCAGCAGGGGATGAGATTTCTCTCTTAAAGCCAGAGGAAGTCCCATGGATTGAGGCTGGTTGCTTGAGTAAGTTTTGATCTACATGCTCAGAGAGGCAGATGCACAAAGAGCCGAAAGCCATTAAGTGCTCAAATCCCACTCTATTACAAATACAGCATACTGTATAAAATCATATTTCTGCACAATCCCAAACAGAAAGAGTCAATCATTAGCAACAGCCACCTGAATTGCTTTGGACCTCAGACTGAACAAGCAGAAACTTCCAAGAGAAACACAGATTTCAGCAGTAAGTCATGCAACAGAATAGTACATTAGTTCATTTCAACAAAGAAGAAGCTACACACTGCATCTAAAAAAAAACAAAATAGGTGTTACAGATTATATACTATTCTATACTAAGTTTTTTTTTTCTTGTTTTTTTTTTACTTCCATAAAGACAAATATCAATGTGCTCAAAATTCTGTAAATATAAACAGATAAAAGATTTCCAAAGTGCTCACATTGTCATGATTCACACATGGGAACGAATGAGCGAGGAGATAAAGAGTAAAGCAAATTCCAAACACTTAAATGATAACACAAAGCTGGGAACACAGGAAAACGGGAAATACAGAACACAAAATGACAATTAACAGTGGACGGGAAACAAGGGACAGAACACACTTTAAATACAGTAACTAATTAAACACAACTGGAATCAAATAAACTACATAAAGACAGGAACAGGAAAATGCAAATAAGGGCATGATCAAACTGGAGCACGTAGGGGAAACACACGGAACAGAGTCTGACACACATCTGCTCAGTTCTGATTTGTATCTATTTGTACCTGGTTCAAACAGAACTGAAATGCAAAGCATTATCATGCTATATCTTTATGCAGAGATTATTTGACCATTATTATATGATGAAAATTTGATCTCATCCTTGCTTGGGCACATTCAAATTTATTGAATTTATCTTATTACTTATTGATCTATCAATCAATCTATCTATCTATCTTTGGGGTTCAGGATCATCACGCCAGCATGTGATGCTCAATGCTCATTCAGTAATTACTAATTAACTAAAACTAAGTTCACTGTCATTGTCAGCCACTATTTTTGAGCAGATGGCAATTAATGATTTCACTTAAAAATAAATAAATAAATAAATAAAGGAATAAAGGAATGCATCAGTACATATTATTGGCTTTAATATTTATATTGTATATTGTAAAAGAAAGAAGGTATTCAAGGTGTGCTGTTTTGTAAATACAGTCACGCTGTGCCTGAAACACCTTCAGAATCCAGCACACCTTGAGTACCTTATTGAACACACACCTACACACACACACACACACATGCATGTGTATCAGTGTTTGTGTTCCAATGATTTTTTAAGACTTTTGCAGGCAAGTCTGGGCAATGTTTCAAAAAGTTGCAGTGAATTTGATGTTGTGACTGACAAAAAAAGGCAAATGGGAGAAAAGGTGGTTAGATATCTTTCATCACAAATTATTGTTCCACATAAAACAAGCAACTGGAGGTCAGTAAGATAAGATAATCAAAGAGCAACACATCATTCAGCTCCTGTGCCAAACATTCTCCATATATCCTGAGATACTTCTCTAAAGCATGCCACTATATTTACCATAGATCTGGTTTGATGAGTGAGTCAAAGATTCACAGACTGTACAGAAACATGACCAATCCAAGACCATTGTGAGAAATAAATAAATAGATTTTAAAAAAATTAGCAAACTGTAGTGTTTCTGCTTGTCAAAACCTTCAAGCAATTTCACATGGCTTGAATGTGCTACAAATTACATCCTGCTCAAAGGGATTTGAGCAATATAAGATGTGTGCAGTAGTGCTAAGCCTCATTCAAGTCTCTTATGTATCAATATCAATTTATAAGATTAAAGTATACTAATCTAGGATCATGTTTTCAAGTGTTCATGTCTTCATGGATACACTATACATTAAAGGAAGAGCTAATCCTAGATAAACAGCCTCTAGAGCTTTATTAAAGGGATACTCCAGCCCAAGATGAAAATTTTGTCATTAATCACTTACCCCCATGCTGTTCCAAACCCGTAAAAGCTTTGTTTGTCTTCGGAACACAATTTAAGATATTTTGGATAAAAACCGGGATTCTTGAGACTGTCCCATAGACTGCCAAGTAAATAACACCGTCAAAGTCTAGAAAATTAAGAAAAACATAATCTGAATAGTCCATCTGCCATCATTAGTTCAACCATAATGTTATAAAGTGATGAGAATACTGTTTTTAAGAGAAGAAAACAAAAAAAGACTGACATGTCACACTGTTCACTGTACAACCAATACTGGGTTAACATTAGGGACGCACCAATACCGAAACTGGTATCGGTATCGGCCCGATACTGAGTACCTGTACTCGTACTCATTAAAATGCCCAGATACCAACCGCTGATACCATACAGCATGTGATAAGTGCCATATTCAGACAAAGAAACACAGACAACAGAACAACAGACAGCAGAATTAAGTTATTAGAGATTGTGATCTTTGATGTTCACTCACTTAGCACACGCATATGGATTAAAACTTAATCATAAAAAAAGACCATTTATAGGGGCATTCACTATAAACATCATTTATTTTCAATCTAAGTCGTACATAACTTTCTGGCGAAAGTGAATCTAGCAGCCTGTTTGTAATGCGCTAGGCAGTTATGTTACTACTGTCCCTCTTGTTCTGCACCAGTACAAATACGTACACGTGTTGCACGTGTTTTGTGTTCTTGAGTGTTTCTCCATTGCACGTTTCAGATAAAAAATAAAAATAAAAAAAAAGTGACTTCTATTTGTGAAAATATCAGATTTATAACGGTTCCCTGCTTTATTACAGCAAAGTGTGTCATTACATTTAATGGGCATAATTAAGTGTTAAAATAACCAAAGGATATACAGTCAAACCAAAAATTACACAGACACCAGATCATTTATTTAAGTCAGGACAGCAAATTAAACTGTAACAAATTATACCCCAAAATTGTTCATACAGTGGACTACCAGAAAACTGATAAAAATTTGTGACCAAAAATGATTCAGACCAAGTCTGGGAAAAAAAAAAAAACCTTTCTATCAAAGTTATCTAACATTAGATGAATTTGTTGTGACAGTTTAACTCTGAGTTCTTGTAATATTGTATTACCATCTTCTTAACTATAAAGAATAAGCTGTGATAATGTGAAATGTTGAAGGTGTCTCAATAAATTTTGGTTTGACTGTATCTATTTAATAAATTAACCAGTTCAATCAATCAATCAATCAGTCAATCAATCTTTCATCGTTTACTGTCGTTATCTGAATTACCTTCAAAAAAGGACACAAAAGTACAATAAAAAAATCAAGAAATGGTCCATATGAATTTCATATTATACTCCTAGCCTTCTGAAATTACTATAGGTATGGGAGAATAACAAATATATTTAAAAAAAATAAAATAAAATAAATAAATGCATTGTTATTTACCTATATTAATACTTATAATAAATTTTAATTCACTATTGTTATACATCTTCATTTAACCACTGCAACTGGACCACTGAGACTACAGTAGATCAGTCTGATGATTCAGAACTGATTTTATTTTATTATACACAGTTTAAAAATTGAATGACCTTAAATATATCATACAAATTCAATAGACTACTGTTAATGATACTATAATCGTGCTTTTAAATACATTTTTAAGCCAAAGTATATTAACTTGAAATAGTCTAGTACATTATTTAAAATTTCACATATTTAGTTTCATGAAATAATATGTGTCACAGAAAATTTGAGTAAATAAATGATTTTCTAATTTTAGTTTGAAGTATTCCTTTAACCCAGGGGTTGTTTAGAAGGTCACTAGCACATACTTCTAAGAATTTATAAAATACATCCTGTTTTGTTATTTACACTGTGTCGGAGCACACATGAATATTTATGTTTTTATCAGACAATGTTCTGAAAGAGTCTTCATAATGGCACTGAAGAGATACTTACTCTGTACTTACATGTCCCACCTGCCCCCCCAACCCCACCCCACACACACACACATAATGAAGAAGTCCACCATCACACACACAATTAAGTAATGACACTCATGTCATGTGACACTTAAGTCATGTCACTCTGCGGCCATCTTTAAAATGCCTCTCGGGCATGCAAAGTGCAACTCCTATCTCTTTGAATGTGGAAACATCAAATTCTTCAAAACTGTTCACTAAGTTTAGGATTAAATTTCATTTTTGAAAACACCAAAGAAATCTGACAATAACTGTGTCATAAATGTTGTTACTTTTGCTGTAATAGCATTACCATAAAAGCATATTTCTCAGGCTGGTTCAGCCAGTGTGCATGCGCAGTCCTAACCACACGTCTCAGAGAACATTGACTGTTCCTATAGCAACCAGGACTTCCTGCGATTAAGCGGCCATATTAAGTGTCGCATTTTTCCACATTCAAAACTGTACGAGTGACACGTCTTGGGTATTCTACAGTCTTTGCACACACACACACACACACACACACACAACCAAAATGGAGAGGAAACAGGTGGAGTGAGGACAAGTGAATTTTGTGTTTAGAGATTCAGATCAAATGTCAAGGACATACAGTATGAGTCTGTATTCACATTACAGAGAAAGAGATGTGCCAATACACAAAAGAAATATTAGAAATTTGATGTTTTTAATATCTTTTGAATGTCACAGTACATGGAGATATCTTCTTCCTATATGTTTCTTCAGAGAAAAAGATCCCCATAATCTCACGTGTGTCTCTAGACTTTCAGAACTGGTGTCTTTTAGATGAATAATGGTGTCTTTTAGATGAATAATCAGTTTTACATTGGTATTGTGACTGCTGTGTGTCACATGACAACCATGAGATACCCCCCCCCCACACACATACACACACACACACAAACGCACACACACAGACACACACCACCCCTCTTTCACTCGTGCCCCCCCCCCCCCCCCCAAAAAAAATAAAATAAATATGGCCCTGACACTACAATACAAAATTATTTGTCAAATAAATGAAACACAATGAAACATTCATTTTAGCTGAAATTGTTATAGATTACTTCTAGAGATTGCAGTGATACATGATGGTGAAAAATGATTAAATTAATAATACTTACAGTAAGTTAAGATTAATTTTAAAATTGTGCCCCCTAAAAGCACTAGTCGTCTAGAACCACCCCTGCCAAGATATAGAGGCAATGAGAAGATTTCAGCACAACTAGCTACTGTACACATATTATATGTCATCAAATACATTCAAATGGAAACAGTTAGGACTTTAGAATATAGGCCTATAATATATATTTTTGGGCCAAACTATCACTTTAAATGAAACATAACCAACAAAAAAATCTGCCTGTGGTAACATTTCTGCAAAATAATATTGATATTGCTTCTTGCTAGTTTCGCAACAGTCTCAAAGTGAAATATAAAGTGTGTGTCGCTAAAAATAAGTGAGTGACGCTAAAAGCATGTTCCGTTTTATCCAAAACAGATAAAGGTGAATCTGGATAAGCTTTACTGCAATGGTTGCCGAATGTATTATTACTTTTCTGAAATGAAATATTATGTAAGTGGCGCTAAAAGGTTAATGTCGTCTTTGAAAATAATGTACTGTACCACCTACACTAAACCCTAAACCTAACCAGCAGTTTTATCAAAAGCAAACATGAATTTAAAAAATGCATTTTCTGAAGCAACAATGTCAAAAGCTTCTACAAGTCTTTGAGCTCATTAAGATCGCATGTTAAGGTGAGTAATCGCAAGGTGAGCTACCAAGCAAGTTTACTATGTCAAAAGAGCTATTGCCTATTTATTGAGCTCTTTGCATAACGTGAACGTCAAAATGTATTATTTTACTATAATCGTGCACTATGTTAAAACTGGTATCGTACAAAGAACCACACAAACGATTATTTATTAATCAATAATCTACCCCCATAACCATAATTTGTGTGGAAAGGAATAAGAGTGATTGGTGAGTTCCTCCCAATGCTGTTAATTTTAGATGAAAATTTATTTAAACAGTGTACATATTTTGTAGGTAGAATCAATAAGCCTACTATAGGTTGAACATAACAGTCTCTCATCTCCTAAGCTTTGAAAGGGCAATATTTGAGAAATAAATACTTTTCTCTGGATATGTTAAGTATTATCAGCCCTTTACATCACATTTGCTTTAAGTATTCAAATCTGCTAAATGACTAAATGTAAATGTAAAAGGCCAAGAGTTATATATGGCATTTTGCAGGCTGAATCATATTTTTATAGCACATATGTACAGTACATGAAAAAGGCTGCTTAAACTATATACTATTAAACAGCTTGGTTGCATCTACACAGTCATAGAAGGCTAGAATGAAAGACTGACAAGGTGAAGAGCAGAGTTAAAAGAGAAACGAATCAAAGCTTAAGAGCAGTCGAGACAAGAGGGATGATATTAAAGCAAATGTAAGTAAAGCCTACAGTGACAGACAGCTAAACCACAGCAGAAACACAGCCTTTGGCAAAGCAAATAATCAAAACAAACATCCCCAGTCTAACAACACACAGAGCAAGGTTTATTTTTCCACGTTTAAACCTACATCTAAATATACATGTGTGCAAGTTTGCCATTTGTGTCAGGGTGCAATATTGATGAATTCTCAGTGGTTTGATGCTTATTCTCACAGTCACACAATGACACTGTGTTTCAGCTTCAACCAACACAGCATAATACTGCCAAAGGCCTTATACCATAGATATGTATACATAAATTCCACATTCAACTGCCTTAGACACAACATCATGTTTTCCATCTTGGAACAGTCAATGTGGTGTCACTCACAGTTAAAATCAATGAGTTTGCACAACATTGAGCAGCCTCTGTTTGCAAAAACAACCGAGATGTAAACAGCTTAGTATAGCAGCCCATAAAAGCAGACACTAATGAGGTATATATCTATAAATAAAACTATGAATTAAATAGATAACAAAGAGCACACAAATAAAATACACTGATAAGCAACATGCATTTTAAAGGTGCACTAAGTGAATTTTCATTAATGCTTTTGACCACATCATCGGACTGAGTCCTAAAACACACTTAAAAGTATATTTACAAATCAACTGTACTTAAAAGCCCACTCAAAGGGTAAGTTCACACACGAAAAAATACATGTTGTCATTAATTACTCATCCTCATGTCATTCCAAACCCGTAAGACCTTCATGCATCTTCGGAACTTAAATAAAGTTTTTTTTTTTTTTTGTGAAATCCAAGAGCTTTCTGACCCAGCATTGACAGCAACACAACTCCCATGTTCAAGGCCTAGAAAGGTAGTAAAGATATCATTAAAATAGTCCATGTGATAGCAGTTTCAGGGTCAACATGAATTTCTGAAGCTACGAGAATACTTTTTTGTGAGCAAAAATAAAGAAAGAAAGAAAGAAAGAAAGAAAGAAAGAAAGAAAGAAAGAAAGAAAGAAAGATTGATTTTATTTAACAGTTTATTCCCTTCCATGTCCACAAGAGTATTTTTTATTTTGGGGTAAAATAACCCTTTAAGAAAACAAAATGATAAGTAACTGCCTAATGGGTTTTAATCAGTATTTGGATGGCTTTTTGATTTGTGGATGTAAATCAATTTTACCCTTGTCTACATATTATGAAATTTTGATTTGAAGAACCCCAGGAGACTGGCCTCTGACATTTCCTCAAAGGATATATAATTTTTATGGACACAACGATGTCAGTTTGAAGTGAGAGCACGCGCACTCTTGTTACCGTGGTGACTTGAGATTTTCCATGCACCCTGTAGAGATGAGAGGAGACATGAAAAAAGCGAATAAGCATGTCGAGATTGCTGTGGATATCTTGATGCCACTAAACTTAGTCCATTAGTACATCAGCAAACCCATAACAAAAAGATTGTACCTGAGAGTTTATTTGCTGTTTTGTTTTACCTTATATAATTTCCCACAGATATTGGCTTGGTTGCTTTTAAAATTAATTTCAGGTAAGCCAAATCTGAAAAACAACATACTAGATTGGATTCTCTGAAATTCCCTTGAAATTTGGCCTGGATTTTTTAAATATCAATAAAACAAACCCAATTTCAGAAAAAATGGCTGTTTTCTGAAATATCATAAATATCAATGATATATTATTTTTTTAATTCTCTCTAACCTTTATCTAATTGACTAAAGTAGTAAGAAAAATGTTTTCACTGGCCAACTTTATTTTTCACTTGTAAATGTAAACAAACGTTGATTTTAATGCCTGCAACACACTCCAAAAAAAAAAAAAAAAAAAAAAAAAAAAAAACAGTTTTTTGACAGAGGCATGCTTAACATTTTGTCACATCAACTGTCCTTTTAATTACAATGTTTAATTGAAGATACTAATTGATAAAGTTTTGCAAGCAAATCTCCATTAATACCAGACATTAAATGATCAGCAGTCTGTGATTGTCATTAACTAATTCTCCTTTTCATGGCTGATCATACATCTTCAACAGGAGACAAATCTTCATTTCATTTACACCGCTGCATCCCCATACAATGACAGACGTTTGCTTTTGCATCTGTCCCAGGTGAAAGTCTGGATGCTCCCTTTGGTCTTTGGGAATGATAATTTGATGTCCATTATTCTGAAGAATGAGCTGAAACGTGGACTCATCTGACCACAGCACACAGTGTTCTGCAGCAGCATCTCTAAACAGCGATGTTATTACTTCATGGGTGAGAAAGGTCATGTGTATTTATTTTTGGAAAATCGTCTGTCATGTTATTGTTTTTGTTAGTCCTGTGTGCTATATACTGTATGCTAATTTCCGTTATTATGGTTACCTATGCAAATTTATATGGAACTGAAACTATGGAATGTGGTCAAGAGACATGCTTGGAACTATGTTCGCCGTGCATTTCCCTGAAAATAATTGTACACCTCAGAACGTTCGTCAGCCAATCAGGTTAAAGCATTCAATGGCCCCATAGTATATTAGAATATTTTGTATGGTTCTGTAGTTGGTGAAAGACCAAAATTCTTTGTCACTTCGCATTGAGAA
Source organism: Carassius gibelio (assembly GCF_023724105.1). Classification (NCBI taxonomy): domain Eukaryota; kingdom Metazoa; phylum Chordata; class Actinopteri; order Cypriniformes; family Cyprinidae; genus Carassius; species Carassius gibelio. The sequence continues at coordinate 15,335,341 of NC_068407.1, forward strand.
ATATGATTTTTGATTTGTTTGACACTTTTTTAATAAAATTTGACTTAAAGTGATGAGCCATGATTCAAAGGCTTCAATTCCCCTTGTGTACCCAAACATAAACCCCTCACAAATTACCAATGTGCCTGCCTTATATGAACTGTTTCAAAACAGTTTAATTTGGATATTCTATAACCTTTACACTTTTATTTTGCTCTGTCCTAACTTTTTTGGAGAGTGTTGCAGCAATCACAATTAAAATTTGTTTATATACAGTATTGTGCAAAAGTCTTAAGCCACTAATATTTTCACCAACAAAAAATGGTCATCATTCAGTTTGTCTGGAATAACATGAAGACAAATAAACTGAGTCATAATAAACTGAGACAGACTAAATCCAGAAAAACTGGCAATATTTTCAAAATGCTTCAAGAAACCTGCAAAGCTAAAGTACTTGTCACGGGCGCGTACTGAACAGAGGACTGATGCAGAGTAAAGAAAAAGGAGAATCTTTATTCTCGCCACAAAACACAAAATAACATAAACAAGAATTAAATGCTCTGGTGCACACAGAGATCTCCGAGCTGGCCGGCACACTGCGGACCACTCGCGCTGCCGGATCTCCGAATTACGGATCCTTTGACACAAGAACAGAAGGTGAGACTGATAATGAGAATAATGCAAAACATGGGCAAAGACAAAACAATCTACTCACGACCACAGACAGAAAAGCAGAGACATATAAGGGAGTGGGGGAACGAGCGACAGGTGGGGAAGAATCAGCTCGTGATCTGCGCAACCCCGCCATGATCAGCGCTGATTGCCCAGACCACGAGCTACTGAACAGACAGGACAACACAGACCACAGGGGAAACTGAGACGGCACCCTGCACCGTGACAGTACCCTCCATCTCAGGGACGCCTCCTGGCATCCCCGGAGAACTCACCATGACGCTGATGAAATTGATCAATGAGAGCGCGATCCAGAATATCGCGAGCCGGAACCCAGCATCTCTCCTCCAGACCATAACCCTCCCAGTCTACCAGATATTGATGACCTCTACCCCTACGCCGAACATCAATGAGCCGCCGTACAGTATAGGCAGGCGACTCCTCGATGAGCCTAGGAGGCAGAGGGGCAGAGGTCAGGGGCTGAAGGGGGGAGCGAAAGGCGGGTTTAATCTTAGAAACGTGGAAAACCAGGTGGATCCTTCTAAACTGAGGGGGTAATTTGAGCCGAACTGATACCGGACTAAGCACTTTGACTATGATAAATGGTCCAACAAATTTTGTTAATGTCCTTAGTAGACAACCAGACTCTCTGACCACACACGTAAAGTGGGGGCTTAGTACGGTGACGGTCCGCCGATGCCTTGTTCCTCTCGCCAGTCCGAGTGAGGGCTTCTCTGGCGATCCTCCAAGTACGGAGGCATCTCTGAATAAACGCATGCGCGGAGGGAACAATGGCATCGGATTCTTGAGAAGGGAATAGAGGTGGCTGGTAGCCTAAACAGCACTGGAAGGGAGACAAACCCGTAGATGAGACCGGGAGGGAGTTATGCACATACTCTACCATGGTCAACCTGGAACTCCAAGATGACGGTTCAGCAGACGCCACACAGCGCAGGACTCTCTCCAAATCTTGGTTTGCATGCTCGGCCTGACCATTAGTCTGCGGGTGATAACCGGAAGATAGGCTCGCAGTCACCCCCAGCTGTCGACAGAACTCTGTCCAAAACCTAGACACAAACTGGAAACCTCCGTCAGAAACCACGTTCACCGGGAGGCCATGAATACGGAAAATGTGTTCTAAGACCATAGTCGCTGTCTCCCTCGCTGACGGCAATTTGGGGAGGGAAATAAAATGGACTGCCTTTGAGAACCTGTCCACCACAGTGAGAACCATAGTCCATCGCTATGTGTGACCAGGGCTGCGAAGGGACCAACAACGGCTGAAGTAGCCCTGCAGGGGGTCGATTGGATCCCTTACCCGAAGCGCAAATCGGACAGGCCGACACAAACCATCAAGCATCCTGCGCCACGGATGACCACCAAAACCGCTGCTTGATTAACCTACAAGTACGAGTCGCTCCAGGGTTGCAAGCTAGACTAGAAGAGTGGCCCCACTGAAGTACGCTAGTTCGGACTGACTCAGGTACAAAGAGCAGACCCTCTGGGCATCCAGTGGGAACAGAAGCATGGCGTTGTGCCGCACGGACCTTGGACTCCACCCCCAGGTGACCACAGCCACAACCCGTTCGGGATGCAAAATGGCCACCGGGAGGGTGGGACTAGCCTCAGCCTCAAAAACCTCCGACAGCGCGTCAGGTTTACCATTCTTAGAGCCTGGGCGATAAGAAATGGTAAACTTGAAACGTCCGAAAAATAATGCCCAGCGAGCCTGCCTAGAATTTATTCTCCTGGCGGTGCGAATGTACTCAAGATTCTTATGATCAGTCCAAACGATAAACGGAAATCGCGCTCCCTCTAACCAGTGATGTCACTCCTCCAGGGCCAGCTTGACAGCTAGTAACTCCCTATTCCCATGTCATAGTTCCGTTCCGTGGGGGTTAAACGATGAGAAAAGAAGGCGCAGGGATGTATTTTCTCGTCCGAAGTTGATCTTTGAGACAAAACTGCCCCCAACCCCACCTCCGACGCATCCACCTCCACAATTAACTGACGAGATGGGTCAGGGGTCATTAGAATGGGGGCCAAAACAAATCGACACTTAAGGTACTCAAACGCAGCTTGGGCCTGTGACGACCAACAGAATCGTCTCTTTGTGGAGGTGAGATCAGTCAGAGGAAGGGCGATTTGGCTAAAATTCCGAATGAACCGCCTGTAAAAATTGGCAAACCCCAGAAAGCGCTGGACCGCTCTACGACTATCTGGGGTGGGCCAATCAGCAACTGCCTTTACCTTGGCGAGATCCATTCGGATACCTTCAAGCGAGAGAATAAAACCCAGGAATGGAACCGACTGTGCGTGAAACTCACACTTCTCCAACTTAACGAATAAACTATTCTCCAGCAGCCGCTGGAGCACTCGCCTGACGTGCTGGACATGATCGCGCTCATTCTGGGAAAAAATAAGGATGTCGTCGATATAAACAAAAACAAACCGATCGACCATGTCTCAGAGCACGTCATTGACGAGTGCCTGAAAAACCGCCGGGGAGTTGGAAAGCCCAAACGGCATAACTAAGTACTCAAAGTGCCCTGTATGAGTGTTAAAGGCGGTCTTCCATTCGTCCCCCTCCCTAATCCGAACCAAGTGATAAGCACTGCGTAGGTCCAACTTCGTAAAGATGGTTGTCCCCTGAAGGAGCTCGAAGGCCGATGACATCAACGGCAAAGGATAATGATTCTTTACCGTGATGTCATTCAACCCCCGATAGTCAATACAGGGGCGCAGCGAACCATCCTTCTTCTCCACGAAGAAGAACCCCGCCCCGGCTGGAGAGGATGAGGGATGGATAATGCCTGCTACCAGAGAATCATGTATATACCTCTCCATGGCCTCCCGCTCCGGACCCGACAGAGAGTAAAGGCGCCCCCTAGGTGGAAAAGTGCCAGGAAGCAGGTCAATCGCACAGTCGTACGGGCGGTGTGGAGGCAGAGATGAAGCTCGGGACCTACTGAAAACCGCTTTCAAATCATGGTAAGCCTCCAGTACATCCACCAAGTTAGTCAGCTCCTCCTGCAACACAGAATGAGACAAGACAGGGGGAAAAGCAGCACCCAAACACTGAGCTAAACAGAAAGGGCTCCAAGCCAAAATAGAACTACGGGCCCAATCAATATGAGGGTTATGTTTAACCAAACAGGTGTGACCCAACACCACTGGAGCGGTGGGCGAGTGAATGAGGTGAAATCTAATCTCATCAGCATGATTACCAGACAAGGTTAATGTGACAAACTCAGTGGTGTGAGTGATATTAGTGAGATGGGTGCCACAAAGTGTCCTGTCAGAAATCGGTTCGGCCAGTGCAACAGCCGAAATCCCCAAACGAGTTGCCAGTCTGGAATCCATGAAGTCGCCCTCCGCTCCAGAGTCAATCAATGCTGAAACCTGGAAAACAGCTCCCCCAAACTGTACTGAAGCTTGGAACTCTGACGCTCACCATGCGCTCTCCCTTGCGTGAAAAGCGTTGCCCTGGCACAGGGCACGCCGCTACCATGTGACCCGCCTCACCGCAGTACAGACAGAGCTGATTATCCAAGCGACGGCGTCGCTCTCCTATTGTCAGCCGTGCTCTCCCAATCTGCATGGGCTCCTCCTCCGGGAGGATGCGGCGTTGAGACATCGTGTCACATGCTGCTGCATACGGAACCCCGGTGACGTGTTCATGGGGAATCCCCTCTCTACGGTGCCGAGAACGGAGAGTAATCCGGTCATCGACCCAAATGGCGGGAAATCCTTCACCTGCTCAGCCAGGCCGTGGAGGAAGTGATCCCAGAGAGCCTTCTCATTCCAGCCGCAGGACGCAGCGAGCGTGTGGAAGCAGCGACAATGCTCGTGCTGCCTCAATACCGCGTGCCGAGCAGTCAAACACCTTGCGCAGCTCCCTCGAGAATGCCTCAAACGACGCACAACAGTCATGTTTGGTGTCCCACATAGCCATTCCCCACTCTCTCGCTTGACCAACCAGGAGAGTGATGACGAACGCCACCCGGGATTGCTCCGTGGGGAAACAGGAAGGCTGGAGAGTGAAAGTCAGCGAACACTGGGACAGAAATGATCGACATGAGTTGGGCTCACCCGAGTATGGAGAAAGTGAAAGTGAAAGTGAAGTGACATTCAGCCAAGTATGGTGACCCATACTCAGAATTTGTGCTCTGCATTTAACCCATCCGAAATGCACACACACAGAGCAGTGAACACAAACACACACACTGTGAGCACACACCCGGAGCAGTGGGCAGCCATTTATGCTGCGGCGCCCGGGGAGCAGTTGGGGGTTCGATGCCTTGCTCAAGGGCACCTAAGTCGTGGTATTGAAGGTGGAGAGAGAGCTGTTTATGCACTACCCCCACCCACAATTCCGTCCAGCCAGAGACTAGAACTCACAACCCTTCGATTGGGAGTCCAACCCTCTAACCATTAGGCCACGACTTCCCAGCGGGTGGATTGAGTCGTGGTTCCGCGTGGCGAGGAGCAGGTGGGACAGACGGGGCATCCGGAACAGACGGGGCAGCTGAGGGGCTGGCCTGCAGCTGGTCAAGCCATTCGGCTAGCCGGTTGATCTGGAGAGCGATCTCCAGGTAGGCGTGACGAGAAGCTGCAATTTCCTCCTGCTGTCGACCCAGAAGAGAGCCCTGCTGCTGAAGAGCTCGGCGCAGCTCCGTTTCCTCTGCTGAATCCATCCTTGTTGAGTAGATTCTGTCACGGGTGCGTACTGGACAGAGGACTCAGATGCAGAGTAAAGAAAAAGGAGAATATTTATTCTCGCCACAAAACACAAAATAACATAAACAATAATGAAATGCTCTGGCGCACACAGAGATCTCCGAGCTGGCCGGCACACTGCGGACCACTCGTGCTGCCGGATCTCCGAATTACGGATCCTTTGACACAAGAACAGAAGGTGAGACTGATAATGAGAATAATGTAAAACATGGGCAAAGACAAAACAATCTACTCACGACCACAGACAGAAAAGCAGAGACATATAAGGGAGTGGGGGAATGAGCGACAGGTGGGGAAGAATCAGCTTGTGATCTGCGCAACCCCGCCATGATCAGCGCTGATTGCCCAGACCACGAGCTACTGAACAGACAGGACAACACAGACCACAGGGGAAGCTGAGACGGCACCCTGCACCGTGACAGTACTGTGCAAGGTTTTAGGCACATGTGTAAAAATGCTGTAAAATGGGGATGGCTAAAAAGAATGCCATAAACAGATTGTATAAATTAGCTTCTATTAACATACCTAAATTAAATCAACATTTGTTGTGACCACACTATGTTAAAAAAAATAAGCTTTTTTCCTTGGTGCACTTGCACATTGTTTTTCAGTTAGCTTTGCTGGCAGGTTTCTTGAAGTGTCTTGGAGACATTGCCAAAGTTCTTCTAAATTGAGTCTGTCTCAGTTTGTTCTGTTTCTTCTTGTTATTCCAGACAGACTGATGTTGATCAGATAAGATCTCTGTGTGGAGCACTGGCTAAATCTTACAAATGTTGACATTCAAATGAAATTACAAAATAGCATACCGAGATTCATAAAAAAATTAAATGTTGGTTTTTACGATACTATTGTTGCAAAGCAACTTTACAGAAAATTAAGTTTCTATAATATTTAGTAGTAGCTTATCAGTGGTGACTCATCTTTTATGTACATATGGCAGAAATGTATTGAAAAATCAACACTATTAACAGCAATTATCATGATGCTGAAACTCAAATGCTATCAGAAAGGCTATTCTAGAGTTTGGGAGGCAAATGTAAAAAAAAAAAATCATTTAGTGGACTTTGCTATACTAGGAACTACCAAAAGTCCAGACTTTTGCGCCCTTGATGGATCGTAGTGTTGTATAAGGCTAGTTAGGTATGCAGGAGCTAAACCATTTAGGGCCTTATAGGTAAGTAATAATATTTTGTAACTTAATAAGTAGCCAGTGCAGAGAGTGTAAAATTGGAGTTATATGGTTATATTTTCTAGCAAAATTTAAGCACCAAAATGTTATTATTATTTGTATTATTATTATTTATTTATTTTTTACATTAAAAAAAAACAATGACATCACTAGTTAAATTGATATTTTTACAGTAGGCATATTTAGCTGCTTAACCATGCTTCATTTTTTATGCTTTGGGAGAGAGAACAAGATGACTACATAGGAAGTGAGGAAAGGAAGAAAGAAAGGCAGAAGAAAAGTGAGTGAATACATGCTTTCTTTTAAATATTATTACATTATTCGTTTAGCTGACAATTGCTATATACGTCAGAGGTCGCACACCTCTGGAGCAACTAGGGGTTAAGTGTCTTGTTTAGGGACACGTTGGTGTCTCACAGTGGATGCAAACCCGGGTCTCTCACACCAAAGGCATGTGTCTTATCCACTGCACTGCTACCCCCACCCCTAATAAATATAAATATGAAACAATATATTCTACAGAGTATCTTTAGCCTGCTTAAAATGTTAATTATTGGATTGTCTCCATACAAAAACTTCCAACATGACTTCCAACTTGTACAATCAAACCTCTGCAAATGAATGCAGCTCCATGACTGGACTTCAGTAAACCCACAAGAGCCCACCTTGCACCTTTTTATCTCTACATTGCCTGGCAGTTGCTGCTTGCATTAAGTTTAAGACACTGAGGCTTGCCTATAGAATAGCCTAAGGCTCTGCACCCTCCTACCTTCACTCTTTCTCTTATGAGTCTACATCCCCTCTCGATGCCTGCCAGGCAAAATATTTCAAGAACATTTTCATTTACTGTTCCAGGCTGGTGTAATGATCTTTCTCACCAAGTCCAGACAGTCTAATACCTGACAATATTCAAGAAGTAGCCAGAAAGTAATTTCTTCATCTCTTCTGTGAGCACTAAACTGTATACTTACATTTTTTACTACTCTTCTGTCACTCCTTTTTCAAGCTTCTACTATTCTGAACAATGCATGAAACTTTGTATTGCTTGCAATTTTCATGTTATTGTTTCTTTCTCTTTCTCTTTCTCTTTCTCTTTCTCTTTCTCTCTCTTTCTCTTTCTCAGATTTATCCAAATACAATCATAACACATTCAAGGCATTGAAAAAAAGCACTGAAATTGTTTATTGAAAACACTGATAGGCACTAACATTTTTGTTGAATAGAACTGTGAACATGAAATTAATGCCATCCACAGAAGCAAATCGTGATTGATCTGAAGGCATGAACATGAAGGCTAGAGATGAAATAGCATAGGAATAACATATCAAATATGTGTCTGTTTTTTTATTTATTTATTTATTTATTTTTTATTTTTTTATAATAAATAGCTACACATTTACAACTTAAACAGAGTTCTATAATTCAGGATATCAATATTCTAAAGTGTAATGGTTGAATGTGGTCATAATATAATATAATATAATATAATATAATATAATATAATATAATATAATATAATATAATATAATATAATGTTCACTTTTTAAGACTATTGGAAATTTTTGTATTTGCAATTAAGCACATTTTTCCCAAATCGCCTTTATCTAATTGTATATATAAAAACAATAATAATAATAATTAAAATAATAATAGTAATAGTAATTGAATAGTGGTTAACGACAAGTTGGACAATCATAAAAAGTACAGTCTGGGAAGGTTTTGTTGTCACTTTGAAGCCATTTTGATGGGAAAGCCTTCATGACAAGATGTGCTACCTCTCAGTGCTAAGCTAAGGATTTAGTGGAGTTTGGAAGTTTGCCACCTTGTTATAACATGTTGACAATGTTGCACAGCACTAAAGAATCATAGTAAACTAGAATCCAAATAGTTAGTGTGGAGCCAACAACAGAGATCAATGCAACTAGAGCTCTTGGATCAGTCCTGTGATTCTACAAAACATGGTAAAAATTAATTTGTTCTCATTCTCCTGAACAAAGAAATAAGGGCAGGTATAGAGAAATACATATTTCTGTCATGAAATTTTGGATTGCACAGGCCGATAGATTCGAGCTCAATCTGATATAATTACATCAACATTCACATGATACAGCTGATTGATTTATTTTCGCATGAAGCAGCAAAAAAAAAAAAAAAGAGCTTTGCATCTCAAAATTCAAATACTTGACTAGTGTTTGCTGTAGCAGTTTCAGAAATCCTTCACCTTCCCCAGCTCCACATGTATAGATATGCTACGAAGGGATTATTTTAAAGGAGCATTGCATAGGTTCTGAAATTTCTAACCGTTACTGACAACAGTGGCCGTTAGAGGAACTGCAGCCAGTCTCATGCTCGTTCTCAGTGCGCACGCTCGTACGAGCACGACCACATCAACCGGGGTGCCGCAGCAACCACTGACGGCTCATCGAGATTCATCAGCATGTTTGAGGTAAGAAAAATTATAGTACTTAGTATAGTATAGTAAGGTTATTGTTTGACAGACCATATTTTAGTAGAATGTTGCAGTGCTACTTTATATTATCAACTAAAGTCTACTTTTAAAAGTATTTTAACACTGTAACACACACACTGCCAACACTCACAGACCTCTTATTTTGACTATTGTAGAGTGACGCTAAATTATATAACTGAGTTGAAGACGTTATGCTTATTTTTAGATGCAGTACTATTACTACTCGGGATCTGTTTTTATACCCAGCGCTGACCGGAGCTCCCGCCAAGAATCAAATGCCGCTCCGATGTTGACTCTTGACTTTTTTTTTTTTTTACTTACGAGGAGTGTCAGTGGGTGTCTGAATTGTGCTGCCGGAGGCTGGTCGCTTCTTTCCATCCACAGAGTCCATCTGAAAACACTATTGCCGCTGCTTACTATAATGGCTGGCATGCCGTACGGTTGTAAGCCCAAGTAGATGAGAACGCGCATGACGTCACATTTTGTGAATTTTCGCACCAATTCGGGCCCGACTCCTCCACACACAATTGAGCTTACAGGCTGATAGAGGCAACTGTGGTGGACAGTCGAGGTGTCATTCTTTTTTTTTTTTACATCATGGCTCATACACGTACAAATGAAAACTCTATCTTAAAGATTTTTTAAGTAAAAACCTCCACATAGCTCCTTTAATGTATGTTATATATGGGGGTTATTTTATATTGTAACAAAAAGTCCCCTGAAGGCGAGTAGTGTTGGACACAAGTGCAGATTTTATTAAAGGTCCCGTTTTTCTTGCTTTTATGAAGCTTTGATTGTGTTTACAGTGTGCAATATAATATGTGATCATGTTTCGCGTGTAAAAAACACAGTATTTTTCATACAATTCACCTATCTGTATACCACTGTTTTCACTGTCATAAAAATGGGCTGATGACTTCCTTGTTCTATAAAGTCCCTCTTTCAGAAATACGTAACGAGTTGTGATTGTGCCAGCGGTTCCTGTGTTGTGATTCGACAGCAGCTGAGCGCACGCTGCCCTCCTGGAAACGTGATTGGGCTAGTTTTGGACTAGTTTTGAGAAGCAAGTGGGCAGGAGCATGTGCTGGAGATGTACTCATAATCACAGGAGCATTTTTAATGATGAGATGCGCATGAAAATCGCATTTAAATTTGTTTTGCACAGCCCTAACATCTAGTTAACAAAGCTAAACAGCGTTGCCCTTTGTGTAATAAGTTACAGAAACTGTTAAACGCACCAATTTAAATAATGAAATACACGTTTTTTTACCGTTTGTGGTCCATAAACAACGCCTTCTCCAGACAAAGAGGGAACTGCTCCATCTTTCAGGAATAATCTTTGTGCAAACGTCTCGGTTATGTATGGTAACCCTCGTTCCCTGAAGGAGGGAATGGAGACGCCACGTCGGTGACCAACGAATATGGGATATCACTTCGATAGACCAATCTACTTCGAGTGTAAACTAAATGAGCCAATGCACATTGGTATGCAATAATTGCATCCAGCTGCCGCTGATCAATGCGTGAGTATAAGAAGGCAGCAGGTGCAATGCATTCCAGTTTTTCGCTGAGGGGCCGAGCCGGGACCCGGCAGCTCAGCGGCAGTACAGCAACCATGGCGATGGGACGTGGCGTCTCCGTTCTCTCCTTCAGGGAAAGAGGGTTACCATACATAACCGAGATGTTCCCTTTCAGTCGGTCACTCTCGACGCCACGTCGGTGACCGACGAATATGGGATCCCTATCAAAGCGCCATGGGTGCTGCCCCTTCTAGTGCCCTGTGCGAGCCGCCTGCACCCCTATAAGGTGTAGGTCGGGGCTCAGAACAAGTAGCTCCACTCACCATTGTCAAAGCACTACCTCACTGGGTGAGACTGGATAACACTGGGAAAACGAACCCGGTCCGCTTGGAACAGGGACGCTGCGGAAGCCCTATCCTTCCGGAAGGAGGTCTCGGAGGCAAATACACATATAGCATCCATTTAGGAGTATATGGAGAAATTTGAGGTGATAAAAAACCCTCTTGGGAAGGCAGAAGTCTGCCGGGGAAACATGGGCTCTAAGGCTATACCATGGACTATACTGCTCATACTATACTATAGGCTCGAATGGGCCCTGCTGTAGTGATTTAAGCACTAGAGACAGGTCCCAAAAGGGTATACAGGGGGGCCGGGATGGATTTAACCTCCTGGTCCCTCTAAGGAACCTGACGATGAGGTCATGCTTAGCCAAAGACTTCCCATTCACGGGGTCATGGTACGCAGCAATAGAGGCAACCTGGACTTTGAGGGTGGAGGGAGACAGCCTTCGCTCCAGCCCTTGCTTCAGAAAGGACAGCACGACCGCAATCGGGCATCTTTGGTGGTCTTCTCGGCGAGAAGAACACCACTCGACGAACAGATGTAGTCAAAATGAGTCATTTTTTGTAGGCGAATTCTGTTAAATAAAATATCTCGCTTGGCATTGAACTTTGAGCTTTAGATTTTATAGATATTATTTAAGGGCAACATGAGGCTCAAAAACCAGTCAGTATCTGGTGTGAACACCATTTATACACCTTCAAGTGTACGCTCCTCCAGAGAATAATCCTGTTCCGGTGATCAGCCTAGAGGGGGCTCCTGATCCAAAGTTTAGCCCAGAATGTCAGGAGGCCCACAAATGCCCACTCTCCCACACTCTCCTGCCTCCTCCTCCACTGTCGTCTGCTAGTCCTAAGCCCCCCATCTATGCAGTGTGAGCTCCACAGGACTGCCATCCCCCAGCATCGCCATGGCTGGAGTTTCCCTTGACAACGCTGTCACCTGGCAGTCCACAAGCTCCACCAGACTCCCTCATGCTCCTCAGGACTCCATTCCTCTGGCATCGCCTCGTTCCTCCATCCCTCAGGCTCCTTCATCCACTCGACTCCTTCTCAGTCGTCGGTCGCTCCGGCTCCACCGTGGCTTCCCAGATCCACATCTTCATGTTGGTCGCCGGTGCCATCTGCCAGTGCCATCTGCGCCTCCGGATCCTCCCTTTTGCCCTGGCTCATCAGATCTCCATCGCCTTAGTCTCCTCCACCACCTTCTCTGCCACCGTTGGTCAGCCACCTGGACCATGGGTCGACATTATGGTTGTGGCCTGAGTCCTGCTGGGCTTCTCCTGCTCCATGCCCCTCATGTCTCCTCCCTGGCTCCTCCCTCCATCGTCACCTCCCTGGACTCACCCTGCTGGCCCCCTCCCAGGTGTCCGTCCCCCTACTGAGCAGAGGCGGACAGAGTACAAAGCTTCATTACTTGAGTAAAAGTACAGATACTCCTTGCTAAATTTTACTCAAGTACAAGTAAAAGTACTACAGCCTGATGTCTACTTAAAGTAAAAGTACTGAGTATCAAGAGTACGATAGTAAATTTTCTAAATATTGCATTACTACTGCCACAGTGCTCACATTTACGTACAGAAGCGTTCTACATGGAGTTATGAAACAGGTTAATGTTAATACCTTGGAGAATGTAAAAGGAATTGAAAGTAAAATCAAGTCCACAAACATGCCACAAACATGGCAAAAAAATAAAAACAAAAGGATTACAGTGTAAAAGAATATTATTGAAGGCTACATAAATATAAAAATGTAATGATGTATAGTCATTGCGTGTATTAGAATTAGGCTACCTATTTGCAATTCAGTCTATTACTACTTATAATGATGAAGAACTTGGCTAATTAATTGAACAACCATGCTAATACAGACACACATATATTAACTGAGTCATCACGCGGAGCTATTTGAAAGCATGCACTGCTACTTCATCCCATGCCTTCTTCACCTCGGGAAGCTTTGGTGGATGCCTGCTTGTCCTGTAGATGATCTGCTCACGCGCTTTAACTTCACGCACGAGCAGATCGGTTTATTCACTTGAGAAGCATTCAGCTTTTCCGCCAAAAAATTTCGCAATGTAAATAGCAATCCGCTATGGCGCGAGCGCATCTCGCTTTTAAATGGAATGGGAGATGAACGTTGCATTTTTATCGTGAGTACTCCCCAAAAATGATACTCGAGTAAAGTACAGATACCTCAAAATTGGAAAAACCAAATAAAAGCGATCCATTTGTCATACAGTGTTTTTGTAGACAAAATGTGTCACGTGACAAGCCTGATGCGTCGCCATGGAAACAGTGAGGGGCACATTCGAATATTTTAAACTCACCACTGAAAAGGTTAAAGATTTTTCAGCAACCTGTTTCTCTGTCTGGTGTCGATTGTCAATCCCTGTGTGATACGTGTGAGTTTACTGGATTAACACATTAACATGGTCATGTACATTAAACTCCATGAGAGTTGTTATGGCAGAAACATATCTCCAAAAAAAATTATTTATTTATTTATTTGTTTGTGATAATGTGTACTGTTTTTCTAAATAACGCTTGTAGTGCTCAGTCATGTGTAACAGTCTTCTAACATATTCTTTAGATGTGCATATAGTGTGATGCCCACTAAGTTTTCACATTTGTGGTAGTTTCTGTTATTTTATAATGAATGTTTTTGAATATTTGTTCAGGGGCAATGAACCTGGTTCCACCATCCTTGCACTAAAATATTTTATATTGAGGTCAAGAGTAATTGTGGAGTTCGCCAGCGGGTGGCGCTTACTGTTCTCCAGGGGGCTTTACGTCAGTTCGGTCCGCATTGCGATTTTCCTCTTTCTGCTGAGCGAGACGAAAAACGGACGGAGTTTGCCCTGTTTTCAGGTTGGTGGAATAGTAAATCAAGCTAAGTGTCTGAAGTGTAATACTTTTGAAATGTATGATACTGTGTAAAATGTGAAAAGCTGATGTTAAAACTGAGTTTATTCAATGGTTAAACGCTATTGTTAAAAACAAAAGTGATATATTTTTAAATGGTTAAAAAGCGGTTAAAAGTCTGTCAGCTCATGCATTTTGAGAAGAGTAAAAATGACATTAGATGTAGAAAATGCAGCATTTAGGAACCATATATAAGTGGTAACATAAGCTATGTTTTATTTTGAGTTGAAAAGAGACAACTTAACAGGGTTACAGTGGTTATTGTCATTTTGATTAATTTAATCACACAAAACTTAGTGTTTGCTGAAAGATGAAAAAAAGACATTGTATTTTATTTTGAAGTTGTGTTTATTTCGTAGTGAACATTGAGTGTTTGTAACAGAGGAGGATTTAAATTGTGAATGTCTAAAAATCCTTTCTTCCTCTTTCTGCTGGGCTAGATTAAAAATAGGCACAGAGTTTGCCTCACTTATTTCTCCTGTTTTCAGAGAGAGCATATAAGCTGTTTACATGGTGCCAGCCGGTACCTGTAACATCAGCTTGACAACAGTGTTACTTGTTTATTTTTTTTCATCAATAGATTAAATTTATCATTGAAAATACACAGATTTTCTACAGATGTTTATGAATGTCCCTTTACTTTGTATAGCAAATAAAACATTTTTAAAGAGAACTGTCATCAATGTAAGATAAACTATTATCTAATATAAATTATGATTGAATTAAAGGCAGTAAACACTGCCCTTTGAAATGATTTTTTCCATGCCAGAAATGGTCTTGTTTTCACAGTTTTACTCAACAATTAAAGTCATAGAACAGTGTCATAATTTTAATCTTATCTTTAATGTATCACTTACATTGATTTTCAGTTTAATAAACAAATTTCTGCTCATTTAACAACATGATCTCCCTCTGAAAAACAAAAAGACAAAGACAACAACTGTGATGTCCAGAGCTCTTTATTGTTTGAAAATTGTCATATGGACCATTTCTTCACAGACAAACACACACACACACACACAATCGTATTACAATTACTACATTTTCACAAAAATTGCATGATGACTGCATTTATCAAGCACAACCACTCCTGTATTAAAGCTTTTGTAAGAAAACAATGGCAAAAAAAAAGTTAAGATGAAAGTAAAGGTAGAATATATAATATATTTGCCTTTACTTTTTCTTCCTGTTATCAAATATTTTATTGAATGTAACTGAGCCATTAAGGCTGGTGTGTGTGTGTGTGTACGCGCTCAAGTGAACGACGCCTTGCGGTGCCATCCCAAAGAAGTTCAAAATCACTCTCAAGGACCTCATTCTCAAGAAACATCTAAAGCCTCATCTTTTTCGACAGCACTTAACCAACTAATACTAGCACTTTTCCTTTTCATAAAAAAAAAAAAAAAAAAAAAAAAAAAAAAAACCTGGCTATATGTTCTGTCCTAGACTAACTGAGACTTGTCATGGCACTTGTATTCTGTTGTTGTTCTCTCGTTGACCTGACTGCTTCTATTGTTCTCATTTGTAAGTCGCTTTGGATAAAAGCATCTGCTAAATGATTAAATGTAAAATGTAATGTAAATGTGTGTGTGTGTGTGTGTGTGCACTCAAGAATAATGCACTTCACAATAAGTGGTTTTGAAAGAAAATAACGCCATCTTCTCCAAAAATTATGCTTAACTGAGGTGAGCATAGGCAAAAGTAGAAAACGTAGAGAGTGTACAGTAATTGAGTTACACCAAAGCGTGAATAAAATATAATATCTAGTATATATCATATCATAATTCAATACGTGTCAATATTTTTGGTGCTGTTGTTGTGTTCTATCTCTGATTTGCTTTGAAGAAAAGAGTATACTTTCTCTTTCCCCTGTGGTCAATCAATCAATATTTAGTACAATTTCTTCTTTATTTTCTGTGATCTTAAATGATACTTTGTGACATTAACTTAATATGAAAATCATCCCATTATTAAAAAAAGTGATTTATTAAAGAATAACCCCCAAAAATATTTATTATATTGGAGATATTCCAATATATAATTATTATTATTATTATTATTATTATTATTATTATTATTATTATTTTACCATCAAATTCTTCAAAACCTGTATGAGTTTCTTTCTTCTTTTGAGCACGTTGGTAATCAAACCGGAAAATAAAATAATAAATAATAATAATATTATATCTACCGTCAGCTGTTTGGTGAGTAAATGATGACAGAATTTACATTATTATTATTATTATTATTATTATTATTATTATAACATTACTATTTTAAATATCCACCAATCTCATGATATCATATAACATAACCTCACTAAAAAACACTTTAAATAATTTGAATTCGTCTTCTACACACTGTGCACCTCGGCTATGAAACCTCTGTTTTGTGTCACGTCACTGAAATTATTCTATAGTTTGATATTCCACATGCAGCTGGACATTATTAGTGCATCACTCAATGGAAACTTAATAAGCAATGCTCATATCTCTGCTAACAGCAATAAAACCTTCAGCCGTGAGCTATTGGAGTTGGCAGAATTTGAATCTAGCTTGTAGGGAGATTGTCAGAAATACATTATGCATGGTCATTGTCCCTCAATTAATGTCTTTATAAGATGCAACATTGTGCAAAAATTGCATGTGCTAATCAGCTCTCTAAGAAAATAACCTATTAGCACAGTATGAGCAATGTACATGCCGAGCTCTGATGCAGCTAATGTCTCATTGATTGGATTGCTGTGACTGACATTAGCTAGAGGTTATGTGTCAATTTAATTAAATCTCATCAGTTAGAAGACCAACTGTTGTGCATTATAGCTGTCATAGCTTAACCACTTTTCACGTCAGCCTTTTTTTGTGACTGAGTTCAATATAATCTGTAGCTGATGTAATGGCACAAACCATAGGGAAAATCGGCAGCAATGCTATACTTTGTTGCTCTTCTAATGGCAGAGGAAAAAAATCTTAATTTGCATACTTAAATATTTAATAAGCTTCAGTGCTTAACATCTTGAATTGAAGGGGTTTGCATAAGATGATGAGATTTGCATAATAATGCAATCGTACAGTTTTTATCAAGCTTTCACAAAGACTTGCTCACATTTTATTTAACAGTTATTAATGAGTGCTGAACTATAATGGTGAAAAACCATAAAGAAATGTCTGCATCAAATTTCACAATTAAAAGGTTTTTAAAGGAATAGGCCTTGTTCACCCCAAATTGAAAATTTGCTGAGTTTTTACTCAACCTCTAAAATGTAGATGAGTTTCTTCATTTGAACAAATTTGGGTAAATATCCTCTACAGTGAATGGGTGCCATCAGAATGAGAGTTCAAACGGCTGTCAAAAAGTGTCTCTATCCACATGTAATCAATCAAGAGTCAAGTCAATGTCATGTGTAGTGAAATACAGTGTGCTTTAAGAAACAAACCCACCATTTATGCATTTAACTTTAAATATTTTTACTGGCCAAAATATGGGACTATAATCTATAATAATGCTTCCTTCAGATGCAATGCTAATGAAATGCTAAGTTTCTCCAGATCTATTTAGATGAAGAAACTACATCCTGGAAGTCCTGAGGTTAAGTACCAGGGGCTTCACTAGGCCCTTTTTAGGGGGGCTTCTCCCCAGCCCCACTAAAAAATTATTTGATTTATTAATTTGTGATCGCTTCAGTCCCCTTTAAAAACTCATTTGAAATGTGGCAAGCTGCATCAAGTTTCGGCTCCACCCCTTATCTGAGTCTGCATGGAAGTCTGCATCTTGTAATTGCAGTTTACATAATGTTACTGGACCAATACACGGTTTGGTTTCTCATCCAATACCAATACGTCTTCGCTGTGTTCACCTTCAGCCCTTATCACAGTGTGTGACAGAATTCAAAAATGAAGCGATTAACACCCATGAAAACATACTTTAGAAAACAATCATGATTTATTTTACTTTTTAAAATTTGAAACATATTATTATTATTATTATTGTGTATTTTGACATTACATTATGCAGCCATGCACAGAAATTATTAAAGACACGCATTATTGTCTGAAAGCACAGAGAGAGAAACATCATGTGGAATTATTTTTTGTATTATTCAATATAATTTGGTATTAAGTAATAATGAATCATTAGTGTATCTTGATACATATATTAGAGTAACAGTAGAGTGAAAGGATTTGTGTTTTTTTTTAAATATTTGATTTATAGCAGTGGCAAATTAATAATTTATGTTGTTATTTTTAATAAATAGAAATAAATATAGAACAGATTAAACATATTGCCAATAGACAATTACATTAATAATTTTTTTGTCTATATTCTCAATGAATATTAGCTGGTTAGTTAAATGATTTGAAATGAAATACATTTTCAGGGGGTGACTTGATGTATAACCAACCGTATTGTTTATACAAAATTTTACATTTCCCAAATGTTCTAGTGACTGGTCACATCGAAATGTTTCCAATTATTTTACCGTATTGTATAAGGCTCAGTGAGTACTCCTTCTCCCGTATATGAAATACAGGGAATGCAATGGAATTAGGGCTGCAACTAACGATTATTTTGATAATCGATTAATCTGTCGATTATTTTTACGATTAATCGATTAATCGGTTTATGTACTTATATTTTAGTTTTTTCCATTTTTTCCCCAAGTAAATTATTAATAAAGGGTCTTTATCATTCAGCATAGATTTTTAAGAGATTTTAACCATTTTGCATTGTCATATCCTCATCAAAAATATACCTGGAGTTGTTTTATGTTAGTAATCCTTTGTCGAACTCTTCTGCAATCAAAACACTGATCCATACTCTAGCAAAATTCACAAGGAGATTTCAAATATTGTTTTCACCATGGCAGTCCTTAGAGCTCCTAAAGTAGTTTAACATCCCAAACAAAGCTTAAGGAATCTTTGAGAACATATGTTCACGAAGTATAAGGATAAAACAGAATAAAATTGCAGTGCATTGTATTTTATTATTTACTGGGAAAAAGCTTTATAGCTTATGCTGTGAAATTGTAAACAATCCTTCGAAAAAAAGTGCCAATGGCATGAAACCTGAATGGAACTCACAATTTAAAGTAAAATCCATCAGAAGGTTGTCCAGAAAAAAAAAAATGGGACACACACAAAAAAAAAAAAACCTCTCTCATTCAGTCATAATTATGTTGCAAGTCTGAATTATGAACTGGTAAACGACAAACTGATCACATAACATTTTGTAAAGCTTTAAATGTTAACTGTTAAAAAGCAATGTTATCAGCTTTTACGACTAAACATTTGCAAACAACCTTGTACTGGAGAATCTGCACAAATAAAATTCTTATGGGCCGTTCACATATCGCACCTAAAAACGCGTGGAAAACGCTAGTCGCGTCGCTTTCTCCTTCTTTCCAAAGCGCTCGGGCAGAAGCGCCCCTGAGGCGTCTGCCTTTGCTAAGCAACCATGACGTGCTCTCTCCATGACGTGCCCTCTCCATGAAGACCCGGAAATTTCAGCAAAGGACAAATGGATGCGGTTTGGACGCGCCTGGAAAAACGGGCGCATCGCACCGCGTGCGTGTCGCGAACGCGTCGCTTCCATTATGAGAGTGCATACTGCGCGCCTACATAGGAAATAACGAACTTGAGCACGCAAAAGACACGATATGTGAACGGCCCCTTAAACAGTTCAGTAGTGCAGAGTTTACAGGTTACTCTTCATTTTAAAGGCTCAAAGTAAAGTACTCCCACTTCCCGCTGAATGCTGCAGAGACGCTGTTCGGGAAGCACGTGACATAAAACGAGGCCAGCTATTGGCTATTCGCTACTTCACCTGCTGTACTGGCTGAGTAAAACCTCCGGTGGCTCATTACTGCCACACTTTGGTCACCGCAGATTTGAAATATGCACGAAATGAGCCGCTTATGGCAAATAAAATTTATTTAGCGACGAATCGATTACTAAATTAGTTGACAACTATTTTAATAATCGATTTTAATCGATTAAATCGATTCGTTGTTTCAGCTCTAAATGGAATAGTGGATTGCATTAAGATTATTAGTATACAACCCTAACCTAATAGTCAAATAATATTTTTTAATCATACTCATACCCCCCTAAAATGAAAGTCCTAGAATCGCCCTTGCTACATTTTTAGAAAAATTTAAATTTTCAGGTGAACCATTTGTGTAACCCTTTATATAAAAAACAATCTCATCTCATTACTTAATGTTAATAGGTTTAAGTTAATGCAAATGACTATAATGTTAAGCTTTGGTCCATTATTAATAATAAAAACCTTTGACTTTAATAATGTATAACTTTCTCTAGGTTTTTTTTTTTTTCTTTTTTTTTTTTTTTTTTTTTTTTTTTTTTTTGGTTCATGTTTACTAAATGCTGCTAATGTCACAACTTGATAAAAATGATTGGTAACCAAACAGTTGATGGCAGCCATTGACACCCATATCAACAGAAGAAAGAAACTTATACAAGTCTGAACACAAGTAAATATTCCAAAGAATGTTGGTAAACAAACAGTTGATGGTAGTCATTGACTTCCATGGTATTTTCCCCCATACTATGACTACGATCCTCTGTTATCATTAGCATCTTTTGTTGAAAATTTAATTAAATTAAGAGACCTCCAACTTAAATAATGAAAATAATGAATAATTTTCATTTTAGGGTGATTTAGAATGTAACCAGGAGTCATCCTCAAATCTGGCTTGCGAGATCAACTTTCCTGCAGAGTTTAGCTCTAACCCTAATCAAACACACCTGAATTTGCTAATCAGTGTCTTCAGGATCCTTAGAAAATCACAGATAGGTTTGTTTGGTTGGAGCTAAACTTTCTTGCCAGCCAGATTTGAGGATCACTAAAGTGTGGATTGTATTCCTTTTTTTAGGATAATTATTATCATTATTTTTTTTTAGATTCTTGGGTGACTATTATGTTGCAAAACATAATAATTGATTAAGCAGTACCTTGTAGTTAATACAAAAATAAATCTAATTAAAAAAAAGCTTTTATCATGACAACAGTTTCAGTTTAAGCATTCCAAAAAAAAGGTAGTTGCAAACTTTTTATACTTAAGACTGTTTATTAAAAATGAAATTACTTTTTGTTTGTTCATCGGTGCATCTGACATTTTGAGTTATACACAAGCCGCTGGTATTGACTTGGTCCTCATACATAGTAACATGCCGTTGTATTTCACCAGGCCTTAGATTCAGTAATCCAGTCCTCTCTTTTCTGAGTGCAATGGTAATAAGTAATTTTCAGTCTCTATGGTGGCGGCTGTGTCATTTGGAGTTGATTAGATGTAATCTATATGCAGTAATGGCCTTGCAGTCTGCTGTTCTGAGTCTGTTGTATGTAAATCTCACACTACACGCATCCTGCACTGATCTGGCCTTTTCTCTTTACCCTACAATTTACACAGGAAGACAACAAGGATTTACCTTCCTTTCACATCAAGGCAACAGCAAACACAATAAAAGAGTGAATTTGATAGCCCCTCTTTATTTCTGGTATATAATGCGTTTTCTATCCGGATGGTATCTGGATATTTTTTACATGGATTTCATTATACACCTCACATTCCAATGCATCCTCCAGTGTCATCGGATTAAGATCCAAATCCACATACCTGCAAACATGGAAACAGAGAATACACCAGTGGAAGAAAAACTGACATTTTCCATCATTTAAAGTAGTTTAACAATATTCACAGATAATCGAAATGCTTTCCGTCAGTTTGACAGCTATAAATAAGCTGATGCACTATTGTTTCCCAACTTCAGAAGCATTCCCATGAATAAAGGATGCTAATTGTGATGAGAAATGTGAGTGAGAATATGAGGAGATATATGACAGATTCAAATGTAGTCCAGTGGAATAATATATTGAATCTCTTTAAAAAAATATTGGGTGACCAGATCATAACGTCTAACGTCTTTGTCAAAAACCGCAACCGCATTCCAAAATAATGGATGATAATATTTGTTGTCCACATTTTACTAAGCATTGTAAGCAGACAACAAAAATGGTTTAGACCTTTAGATATAGACGGAACTCATCCCTGATCATGATCCGATTACCGAAAACATGTTAAAGCTGATTATAAAGGACACCTCTTTTCTCAAAGGAAATGATGCAGATGGGTTCATATCCTGTTGTTTTCTGAGGCTTGCTGCTTCTGATTATTTTATTGCAGGTTATATCCTTTTTTTAAGAGCATACAAAGCAGTTTATGCTCAGTATTCATTGGACATTCTTGACCATGGACAAAAGAGAGAGAAAAAAAAAAGCCCAGTGCATACATCAATAAAAGAAGCTTGATGTGAGAATACTAAATGTATTTCTATTAATTTTCCTGCAGAGAAAGGCACGGCCTTCAAAGTCCTCTTGGCTAGTGAATGAAACTTCCAAACAGCAGCCACAACAAAAACCTTATGCCCCAGTAAGCTAATTAAAGATTTATTCTCTTATTATTACACATTGTAGACTTCATTATTCTAGATAAATTATATAAGAATAAAGTAATTTGAAATGTTACGTGCTAGTACATGGAGAGGGAAAGTTTAAGAAGAAAAAAAAAGAAAAAACTGGTGTAGAGCAACAAGTCATTTGAATTTTTACCACAGATTTACCACATTTGCCTTTTCACTCTCTCTGTACTGTGCATGTAAACTGCCAAAACTCAAAAGGATTCGCAATTCCTTTTGCATTTGAATTTCCAACGTCTACACAGAAACCTGTCAATCAAGTGACAGGGGTGCGGCCATTTTTATGGGCATGTGTTTGCATTGGGAAGTGACGTCACTCACAGTCGACGGTAATAAATAATTATTAATTAATTAGTGTGGACTTTGTCATCTAAATACTTAATAACCCAATAAGGTTAAGGATGTGTCTCACAAATTACTTAATCTTTTCTATCCTGTGAAGCTTTACTTAAAAAAGATGTTTCCTGATATTGACACTTTATGTTCTTTTTGTGGTGCTGAACACAAATCCATTTCTCAATATTTTCTGGGAATGCACATATACAAGTCTGTTCTGGAAGAATTTTTGTATCTTCAATCATACTAAAATGTACCTTGTTTTTAATATGGTAAATATGAGTTAACGATAGTGTTTATAATTAAACCACAGTAGCCACATATGTACAGTTGTCTGAGACGTTATGAAATGTTCTCTAACATCATGAACCATAAAATGTAGTCAGTGTTCTGGTATGGTCACAAGTAAACACGGTCACATTTCCTTAATTCAGCAGCTGTATGATGTGAAGCCGAGAGTCCTGTCTTGAATCTAAAGATCTGGAGCTGATTCGGTGTAGATCGGTAGCTTGGTGGTTCATGAGTGTCATCTCGTGGCGTGCCATCTTTTAGCAGGTGTTCGAAACCCGCGCAAACACAGACGTACTTTATAATTGTATTTTATTTTTTTCCTACCTACTTCAGCCGCGAAACGGGCGATCATACGAATAGCGTGTAATCTTTACAAGAATATCTGAATCATGCAATGAGCAAGTCTGTGTTTATTAAACACTTAATATTGCGTCAGTTTGATCTTTCAGAATCACCAAATCTGCTGCCGTCATTCCAGCACATCTGCAGTGGAGACCTGAACCAGGAAGTTACCAGATAACACAGTAACCAGTTAAACCGTAACACCAGGAAGATTAGGCATATAGACTGGTGACGTAGGTCTGCGCGCATTTCTCAAAACAAAGTACACTGATTTCGGACTTGCATCCTCAGTAGTTCAGACTTTGTGCATTCGACTCGGGAGTGTGATGTCTGCGAGGACGCAGGTCCGGTAATTCTGCAAACAGCAGCGTACTTGATAGCATGTCAGCTCGCCTTGACTACTGCAATTTTTCCTCACTGTATATTTACAATAAAATGAAAAAGGATATGAAATACCACTGCCTCCTTTCATTTTTCATTTAAACATAATAATAGCAGCAGAAATGTACTTAGTTCAGGGAAATGTGTATATATACAATCTTTACAAATAAAACTAAATATTATATCAATTGCCTCTTTTATTACCATCGACTGTGAGTGAAACATCTTTTTTAAGTAAAGCTTCACAGGATAGAAAAGATTAAGTAATTTGTGAGACACATCCTTAACCTTATTGGGTTATTAAGTATTTAGATGACAAAGTCCACACTAATTAATTAATAATTATTTATTACCGTCGACTGTGAGTGACGTCACTTCCCAATGCAAACACACCCAATAAAATGGCCGTATAGACGTTTCCGTGTAGACGTTGAAAATTCAAATGCAAAAGGAATTGCGATTCCATTTGAGTTTTGGCAGTTTACATGCACAGTGCAGAGAGAGTGAAAAGGCAAATGTAGTAATTAACATTGCTATTTAAATATGACAGGCTCATAGCTTGTAAGATATGGGAAATACAATTGCAAACAGACTTTGAATTTCCATTTAAAATTTTGCAGACACTGTGGGTTCGCTTAAACGAAAATGCAAACGGTAATGCGCGATTTGCATTTGCGTTTGGATTGTCACATTTTATGCGTCCACAAATTGAAAACGCAATTGCAAATACAATTTGCAATTCCTTTTGAATAAATTCCGGAATATAATTCCATACTAAAAGGTGATTGCTCTATTAAATTAGACAATATTGTACGACCTACACGAAATTCTACCTTAAACCTAACTGAAAGTGTTAAAAGATAAAACGTATCTAACAGTAGTAGTGACTTGTATTACCCCCATGGGTTTCAACATGCATTCACACAAAAACAATTTGTACTTTAAAACAAACAACTTGTTGAAAAAATAAATAAATTCTGCCATTGTTGCATCTATTGAAGCAATCATGCCATTTTAGCAATTTGTAAGCTCTTTTATCATATCATTGTACTAGGTGAGCTACTGAGCAAGTTTACAAAATCAAAATGTATATGATTGCTATGATAATGTTCTAATGACATAACATAGTACTGTGCAAAGAACCACGTGAAAATAAGTATTTATTAATTGATTTTTTCCCCTGTAATATTTTCTCATACTTTGTGTGAAAAGGTAATAAACTTGTTGGTGTTTTACTGCCACTAGTGTTCATTGCAATGAATTGTATGGAAGTCTTTTGAAAGAATGTAGGCAGAGGTACATTTTTCCACTGTGACTTAGTTGTGATTTTATTAGGTTTTTAAAGCATTATTTTAATAGAATAACCACAATAAATAAGGTAAAGTGTGTACAGTTCAGTGCACTCTTTCCTGTTTCTGCCAAATGAAAATGAGATTTGGCTTTCAGGACATTTGGAAGATGTCCCATCCATTCTGAATATATGGCTGTGTACAACAATCAGAGTTCAACAAAAAGCCTTGTATCCAAATCTTCTGTAAATAGTGAATATTCACAATGACCAGGCTGTGTACTACATAACACAGCAAT
Organism: Carassius gibelio; assembly: GCF_023724105.1. Lineage (NCBI taxonomy): Eukaryota > Metazoa > Chordata > Actinopteri > Cypriniformes > Cyprinidae > Carassius > Carassius gibelio. Next base: position 15,360,608 of record NC_068407.1, read on the forward strand.
TGGAACTGAATAGAATTATATTTACATTTGTCATATTCCTATAATGGAGTATGACATGATGGAAGGCCTCTAATTATTGTTTGCTAAAGGTTGATTTGTTAAATACATCTGACGGTTATTTACATTTATGCATTTAGTTTACACATTCTCTAACTATCGAACCCATGATTCATAATGGACCCATAATGTGCACCTCATAATATATCCAGTTAATATCACATGTGTTTGTGATTTGAGTGGCCTGATATTAAGACTGACGGTCTGATACATATTATATGAATATGAATTAAAACTATTTTGCATTTTGTATCACAGTATCTGATATGTATTCTACAGCTGTCAAAAATCTGCTGTGTGTGTGTATGTGTGGTTTAAAGGGCGCACAAACAACTGCCAGTAATTACTCTTGTTTGAGCTGTAAACAGACACAAGCTGTGGAATGTGTGATTAAAACCCCATTTTAGAGCAGCTAGGCAATTATGAGTTATAAGCGCTGTCGGTTTGTATGAACGGATCAATAGCCAAGCACTTGATATGACTTGATGCAGAACAGCCACGATCAGATTAAGACCTAAAATGGCTGACTGGCGCATCTGAATAAGCCTTGTGTTTTTCACAAACTGCAGTGGATCAGTTGCCCGCGGGGTTGTAACGCCTCATAATTTAAGACTGAGGCTGTCTTTGTATGTCTTCTTTGGTTTGTTTAGGTTTATGTTTTTGTGAGGACTGTAGAGTGTGATTGGTTTTCTATCTCTCAAGCTTCTAAGAATAAGAAGATGCTATACATATATATGAGACTTCAATTTTACGCTGCAGGGAAGTATTGATAAAGCAAACATGTACGATGAGAAAGAAAGCTGTATTTACCTCAGCGTTTGTTTATCCTGCCTCAAAGCCAAACTGTACTTTTGTGAATCTTAGAGTGTGATTTGAATTGACTACCGTGCACCTCTGAGCCAAACATTTGGACAGTGAGTTTACATATGCAAAGACTTTCAGCTAGGTTGGGAAAACAACATACAAAGTCACACAGTTTTTAAGGGCTTTGCATGTTGTCCCAGTACAACCCTTGGGAAACAGGCATTGCACTCAATAATGCATTGTGTTATAAGAAACTGCACTACCCAAGGCTCAAGACCCCCTCAAACACACTCAATGTCTGTGGTCTTAAGAGAGAATAGCTTCTGGATTCTTTTTCCACTCCTACAGACGTGAAAAGTATTAATAAAAAGTGATTGCATGGTTATATAAAGCTTCAAGTCTTTGAAGAGTCTAAAATAAATAAGTAAATAAAGATTTAAACATTACTCTGATGCCAGATTAGAAACTGTGCAAGTGTGCCTTTATATGAGCCTGGCACTTTGAAAGGGTGAAATGAATATATTAATAAATAATGCGATTGATTTTTTTTTTTTTTTCGTTTTATGTATTCACAAGGTGGCCAGACACGAAGGCTTTGAAGGGATCTATTTTTGCTCTATGTTTCAGACCAGAGATGAATTAGATATGACTGGCAGATATTCTATTAGCTTTATTTGGACAGTCCAATCAGCCTGCAACTGCATCTGCTGAAGATATTAAATCATACATGCTGAATATATAATGCAAGTGGTGATTCATTTGTTGTGATCTCTGTTGTTAGAGAGTGAAGTTAACTCTCAGCTCTCAGCTAGTCAGACATGTTTTTTCCAGTCTAGTAATTAAATGTAATTTTCTTGATAAAATAAAGATGCACCAAAGACCTTGAGAGTCAAAACATGAAGTGAACATGAACTGAAGTGTTAGATTTGAAGCCATGAGTGTGTAATTATAAATCATGTGGCATATTTATGGACTAGTTTGTAAAATCAAATTAATAAACTTCTTTCAAAGACCAGTAATGTTTCATAAAATTATGAAATTCTTTTTATTATGAAACAGTAGACAACATTTATAGTCATCAAATCCAGTCAGCTGATCACTGCTCCAAGAGTGTTTATATTTTTTCATACACAAAACTGCATTGGGATTTTTCACTGTTTGCATCATTCCGATTGTCTGTGTTTGTATATTCCAGACAGTATTTATGGTGGGGATGTTTCCAACATAGGCTCATTACAAAAATCATACATACCTGTATACCTACATTTTGTAAAACTCTAAACATAGCTATGAATACAATTTAATGCAGTTTCCTACTGAGTTGCCCCCACCCAAATTAAAATACTTAATGTCACTGGGAAACACGTCTCTCTTTGTCACTCTTTTTCTCTCCACACGCAAGCAAAAAGAGAACTGTTGTCAGTTCTGGGCTTGGCCCTTTACATGAATACAAATAAAAGTAATCCTGTTACCAAACTAGTGTATCTAGTCTTAAAATACTGTTCTGTGTACGTTTTCAAGTAGTATACATTTCTCTGTATGTTCTTTCAAACCTAGATAGTTATCCAAAAACAAATGCTGTTGAGAGTCACAAAAAAAAAAAAAAAAATCACAAATATCCCCTTTTTTTCCAGATCAATTCTGTGGTTTGAAAGAAGCAGTTCTGTTTACTTAAATAGCAAGCTACAATAATAAGTGTTATTTTGGAGTTCAATACATTTCTGCCAGACATGTCTTTTTTTTTTTCATTGTTTTGCAGGTCTTTGCTTGTTGTCAAGCCATAAGCAGTGTTAATTTCGTTGACTAAATATTTTCGTCATTATTTTCGTCACGAATATATTTTTGCCGACGAAAACGAAACGAAAACTAAAATAGAAGGCACTGATGGAGACTAAAACTATGACTAAATTGATTGACATTATCGTCAACGAATAAAGGACGAGACGAAAATAGACTGTGACGAAAATCAAATCAGCAGACGGGAGAGATGCGAGCCGGCAAAACAGAACAGACTGCATGAGAGAAGAGAACCAATCAGAGCCTGACTTATTGAAGCGAAGGTTTTCAGTTTTTATGAGCTCCCGGGAAGTCGGCATTCGAAGAGGACTTTAAGCAACAGCCTCTGGTGGAACGGCAACGCCATTCTGGCGTTGTATTGCGCCTGCGCGAATTTAACTGCTACTTTCTGACGTTCTAATTTAACGGTCTACTACGGGAGAACAGCTGATTTGCCAGAGTCGCTACAACGTGAGAGGTTAGGTAAATAAATGTTATGTTTTTAGACTTATTTACATCATACAATATTAAAAACTCCTCTTCTGACAAAAGATTGTCATTTAACGCCAAAAGCAATCATTCTCTTGCTTTTTTAAATTATATATTTTTTTGGATCTCAATAAATGAATTAATGCTGCGTTGCGCTGTTCTGTTTTACCGTTGCTTAGTGACTTTTACGTTCTTGGCTACAGCGATGTGACGGCAAACTTCCGGTCGCTGTAGCCGTTCCATTCGCAGCTGTTGCTTAAAGTCCCTACTGTCTAAAAGAGCGACAAAATGTCCACAGCTCACTTCACGTTTGACGACGAACAAAACAAAACAAAGTGTAAAGCACGCAGAGCGCTCATTCGTGGCAAGAACACAACCAATTTGAAAAGACATTTACAGACGAGCCACCCGGACATTTTCTCAAATGTAATTTTACAACGATGTTCTTTTGTTTATTGAGCTAAGCAAAATTGGAATAGTGCAGTGCGTAGATGTTGTAGCATTAAATATTACGAACTGAAAAGTACTGTAAAATAGCCCCTTCTTCAAATTAGATGCGAGCACAATACTAATACGTAATATCATGATAAATACATTTGATTAATACTAATGTTTAGTATATTTTATAATGTTCTACTTGTTGACAATATCACAAATATTTCTATATTAGTCATGTGAAACATGAATGTTCACATCCTATCATTATACATACAAATCTAGCAATATTGTAGCATTTAAAACATACAATATTGCTAGACAAATGAATACCTTATAAAATCTTGTTACTTTTTTATCCACCTAGCTGCCAACTTATTAAATATTTACTTTAAATGTATGCATAGTGCGAACTACAGGGGAGCTAGGGGGAGCTCGGCTCCCCTTAATAAGACATGGGCTCCCCTGAAAACGAGAAATCTGAAATTTTGGGGGGTCTCAAAAAATACTGACAATGTGAATATTTTTAAGTGCAATTTCAGTTTTGTAATGTGATTATGATGGCAAAAATATTATTCATTCATGCATGACGGCGATTAAAACCTAATTAACTTCAATTAAAGACGTCACAGCATCAAGGTGTGGGGGTGCTGCGCTGCAAATTCCACATGTTAGTATGTCATAGGTTCGTAGAAAAAAATAAACGTTGGAGGCCATTTATCGTGCGCAAAGTCCTTCCATTATGCAGTTATAGCATCATAGCTAGGGCAAAAAGAAAACAAGGTAGTTCAATTAATTTTGGTATTATTAAGAAATTGTGTAGTGATAACGCACGACTGATTCACCTGCTGCAAGCACTGGTAAACCTCAAGCCAAGCCCACTGTGAAAACGCATGAAGCTGAAGAAAAATAATCTCTGGGATCCTAACCCCTCTTGCTTCGAGTCCTCTCTCGCGTTAAACTGGAACAGCCAGCAGTGGAGAGACTGGAAGAGCCAATATGCATGGCTGTGTGATAAGGATGGAAGCTTGGGGTGCATCACTTTGTAACGCGTTGTGTCAGGAGGGGGAAAAATATGGATAGCTCACAAAGTAATTAGGCCAGACAAAACTCACGGAGGCGACTGACATTTAACAACGACTCGTTTTATTTCTCCAATCGAACTCGGGCAATTGTCTGTCCCATGTTCCACCGTCCACAGCGTAACCAAAACAAAACAAACAAGATTAAAACAAAATGATTTCCAAACAGAGATTACCTGCAAACATGGGGGATTCGAGTCGCGCTTGTATACATTATCATACAGAGTGCATATACCGTTTTACAGGGAGCGCGCAGCTCTTAAAGGGGCCACATTTTTTTCCACTCGTTGCAACTTGTAAGGACGCAAAAAACCTTCTTCTGTCTGAAAAGGTACCTGGCACCAGAGATGTATAGTAACGAAGTAGAACTACTTCGCTACTGTACTTAAGTACTAAAAGGCGGTATCTGTACTTTTCTAGAGTATTATTTTTTTCTCCTACTTCCACTTTTACTTCGGTACATATTTTCGCTGAGTTTAATACTTTTACTCCGATATTTTTTTTATGTGCGGCATCGTTACTCGTTACAATTATAATAATGTTACGAATAATTCCATTACAAACCACTGCCAGAACTGTAGATGGCAGGTTTGATGAAGCTGGCACTGAGCGAATCAAGCGACACTGCGCGTGCTGAATGAACTGCTGTGAAGAGAGAGATGAACACCGAGCCGAGCCAGATAATGACTCGTTCACGAGTCAAGAACCGGTTGCATCGGTTTTCGGATGACCAGTAACGTTAGTTCTTTCTGACAGTTCGATTCAATAAACCAGTTGAAGAAAACAGTTCACCGATTCTTTTGCGCTCGATGCAATGGCGTCATTGGCGTTGACTGCACATGGGCTCATAACATTAACACAGAATCAGTTCAGAATCAATCACCAAAAGAAAACAGTTCGGTTCCAGACGCTCTGTGTGTCGGTTTGCTTCACGCTAAATCACACATGCGCAGTATCATCAGCTCCTCGGTTCACGAATCGGACGCGTCTGACACAAACGGTTCTTGACTCGTGAACGAGTCATTATCTGGCTCGGCTCGGTGTTCATCTTCAGTTCTCTCTTCACATCAGTTCAGTCAGTGTACTGTTTGAGTCAATGAATTACTCCGGGATATTGGTTTTTTCTAACTCAGAGGGAGTGTCAGACACATTAAACAGTTTAAAAAGTTAACAGCTTAATTCATCTGTGGATTAATGCGTATTGGAGACGCAAACTGTTTAAAACGATTCAGTTCGATTTGGTGGACTGTTTCAAAAAGATCCGGTTACATCGAATGATTCGTTCGCGAACCAGATATCACAAACTGCTTTGTTTTTAACTGTCTTAAAACAGACACGGAAGAGAAGACAATGCTGAATAAAGTCATAGTTTTTGCTATTTTTGGACCAAAATGTATTTTCGATGCTTCAAAAAATTCTAAATGACCCTCTGAGGTCTTATGGGTTTGAAACAACATGAGGGTAAGTTATTAATGACATCATTTTGCAAATTGGGCTAACTAACCCTAGTAACCGTTTTTTGTTTACAAGAAGTTACAGTCAAAGGAATTGTGATTGTCCTTTAGGTTAATCATTTGAAATAGTAAAAACAATATGTTCAAACTTTTGACTACTTTCTTTAATAGCTACATAACACAATACTTCTACTTTTACTTTCAGTACTTGAGTAGTAAATTTTAAAATAGACTACTTGCAATACTTAAGTACAAAAAATGTTGAATACTTTAGTACTTCTACTTAAGTGTGGTGCTTAAAGAGCACTTCTACTTCTACTCAAGTCACTTTTTTGATAGAGCACTTGTACTTTTACTCAAGTATGGTTCTCTAGTACTTTATACATCTCTGCCTGGCACGCACTTGTCTGAGGAGTGGATTAATGATTAATGCTCAGAACCAGTCGCGAAAAATTATATATAAATACAGGGACAGCATTGCACACAAGATGGCCATTGAAGTGGCATTGACTAAGCAAAAGGCGATTCTGGCAAATAAAGTAATTGAGGTGAATTCTAAATTAACGGAGGAGACCGCAACATCATTCAAGGCTGTCTTCCTGACCTATCAATTTGTGTCGATAAAGTATAATAGGGCATATTGTAGCTGTTATGTATCTTTGTAAGTCATTATATGTCCTTTTTTGAGGCACTCGTGTCGATAAAGTATAATAGTGCATACACTTGTAGCTGTTGTAAGTCCTTATTTGAGGCATGCGCATGTGCACGACCTCCAACCCCCCCCCCCCCTCCCCCCCCCCGAAAAAAAAAAAAGAGGTGGGCTCCCCCAAAGGACACGGTATAGTTCGAACACTGAATGTATGCACTTATTGTTCAGCTCAGCTGTAAGCTTTAAGGTCCTGGACCTAACGTTATTTTTCTTTTATTGATGGTCAATTGGCAGCTAGTTATTGTTTACATTATCATGACCGTGTTTGTTGCTGCATAAAAGCTTTTGAATCGAAATAAAGACACAGTTGTGTTGAAATAAAGTTGAATTTGTGTTTTATATATTTTGGTTAAGTTTGTTTCCTATACCAGCTGTAAAAAATTGTCTAGTAAATCTGTTATTGATTTTAGTCTTATTTTAGTCGACTAAAATACCAAGCAATTTTAGTCGACTAAAATACCAAGCAATTTTAGTCGACTAAAATAAGACTAAAATTAAAACAAATCAGATGACTAAAACTTGACTAAAACTAAAAAGAATTATAGTCAAAAGACTAAGACTAAAACTAAATTAAAATTTCGTGTCAAAATTAACACTGGCCATAAGCCTTATTCAGATTGTATTAGTTTTCAGAAATATATAGTTTCTGCATACACCTGTAATGTTTGCAGTAAGCATAAGCAATGTCTAAATACCTAAAATGGGCATGCCGTGCTATATCTGGGATTATAACAGAAATTTATTTCAGGCAGAATATAACATTTAATTTTACTTATTTATTTATTTGTCTCCTATTAAATTAGGATAAGGCAGATATATTACTTATTGGACCAAAACAGTACACAAAATCTCTTGGATTACAATTTGCAACTAGACGGATGTACTTCCTCTACAGTCAAAAATCTGGGTGTTATATTAAACAGCAACTTGTCATTTGAAAATCACATTTCCCTTGTAACAAAAACAGCATTCTTCCATCTTAGAAACACTGCCAAGCTACTAAACGTGTTACCTGTTTCTGATGCAGAAAAGCTAGTTCATGCATTCATGACCTCTAGACTGGACTATTGTAATGCATTGCTGGGGTGTTGTGCTGCATCTTCAATAAACAAGCTACAGGTAGTCTTTCTAATTCTTTTGGTAGTACCTAGGGTTGACATCCCATGGTAACTAGGATTTACACAAGCTTCAGTCTGGATCCACCTGAGAAGAGATGATGTCAACCCCTCAGAGGACCTCAGATGATGCCAACCCTGAAACCACATACAAAACTACCACATTTGCTATAAGTCTGATTGCATCATATAATAATTTCTGTTAATATTATATTGAATTACATCTTTTATATATCCGTACATTTCTGCCATATGTAGAAATAACTACTACTAAGCTACTTAATTTCTGTAAAGTTGCTTTGCAGCTTTTTGTATCATAAAAAGCGCTAAACAAATAAACTTGAATTTAATTAAATGTAATTATTTTGATGTATGTAGTAGGGTTAAGCACAATTTATACTTCTGCATAAATAGTACGCTGTAGTACACCTTCAACAATGTGGATCTGCCGTGGTAGAAGTCCTTGTGAAGACTGAAAGAATACCATCTTCTCTTGTCTCCTTTTTGTAATAATGATTTAATGATTTGATATTTATCTGCTGCCATCATGGCTATAATGCTTCTCTGACAAGCCTCTGCTTCTTCTGCTTTTGTCTTGGTACTACAGGTCACACCAGCAACATGCCCGTGGACACTGCAGACTAACAGTTTGCATGTGTACTGCACTTCGACGTGGACAACGACACAGAAGTATAAACTAAAACTGAGGCATAGCCTACAGTGTCAAGGATACGGGGTAGGTCTGACGCAGAAGTATAAATCAGCCTTTAGGGTTAGGGTTAGACTAACCCAAACCCAGACTCCTACACAATAGTTTATATGGTATTACATCACCTAGGTGTAGACTTTGCTATAGACCACAAGGGCTAAGGACTTTTGGTAAAGGGCCTTAAAGACTTGGGGTGCTTTGTACACTAGAGCATTTGATGCTGACCCAAGTAAATGTACTTTGTAGAGCCATTCACATTCTTTACATCACTAGCAATGCGTCCACAACAGACTCAAGTGCAATAGTCTGTGGGTGTAAAGATGTGGTAAATCTAAAGGGACAAATACTTTAATAACACAGTCGATTGTTACATAGCAGTGGTAAATAAAGGCTGCAAGTACTCACCAAGGTATTCATTTTGATGACACAAACAAACCATGATTCAGGCTCAAAAGTACAATATAAAAATAAACTTGTCAGGGCAAAAGGAAGCTGCTGGAATTGAACTTTTGGACCAAGCAATCAAACCCAGAATGAATTGTGAAAACAGCCCTGAAGTATTCTAAATGGATAAATCCGGCTGATTTATTAAGCTGACATACTTTTAGAGCTAGAACAACATTTTTCACGTTTATTTATATATATATATATATATATATATATATATATATATATATATATATATATATATATATATATATATATAAATTATTATTATTATTTTTTTTTTTTTTTTTTTTACATGAAACATTTATGCCATATGTGCATCGATACACAGAAAAGTAACCTAAAAAAATTTCTCTCTCTCTCTCTCTCTCTCTCTCTCTCTCTCTCTCTCTCTCTCTCTCTATATATATATATATATATATATATATATATATATATATGTATATATAAGAGATCAGTTGCAAAAACATCTAAGTGCCATCTGAAATTTTCATCTAGAATTTGCATTTTTCCCAGGCTCCTATACTTATGTTCCGTTATTTCACTTTAACTGCAATGAATGGAACCTAGAAGAAAACTTCAAAAGGCACTTAGAGAAGAGGCTTTTGCATGTGAACTATTCATACATACATTTTGTGTGTGTGTGAGTACACACTTTCTAAATTTGTCTAAATGTTCATCTAAAATATTGAATAAAAACAAAAAACATGGACATGTCATGCATCAATTACTCAAATGCCAGTTGAAAGAAGATATGGCTCCTGTTGCATCATTTTTGCCTCAGCCCTTCTATCACCATCCAAATCTAGATTTGCAAACAAAACTAGTCTGCAAGTGTCTCATGGCCACAGAGTTCTGCTGTCAGCATGCCACAAGGTGTATCTGAAGCGAATTGTGCCATAAATGCAGCAGCACGCCTTTCTTATGTGGGACTGGTCACCACTGTGCATACAAACATAGTCCTTGATGTCCAGGGAGGGTGCAACATAGCCCAGCCAACATCAGGACAAAGACAGCCTGACCTCACACCTCTAGCACAACAAGACCAGCACACCACACTGTTTTGTGACTTTTATTTGATTTGTATACTTACGTAAAATAAAAACTTCTCTGAGCTGAGTCTTCAATTCCAGTGCTGTCTTTAGCTAAGACAGTTCATTTTTAAAATGGCCTAGATCATTGGATAAAAACTGCCTATTTTGCATGTGTGCAAAATGATATTGTGTAGCTTATTGCACATTTTGTGAAACTAAAAAAAAAAAAAAAAAAATGTCCAGTGAGTGGAACTAAAAGTGCATTCAGTTTTCCAATAAGATGAAGTGAATGGGGCAAAGCTTTATTAGTTGTATGTTGCAGAAGTTCAGAAATGAAAAGTCCAGCGAGTGGCACTAAAAGGTTAATGTCCTAATGTGATTGAAAATATTGTACTACCTACACTACACTCTACCCTAAACTTATAACCTATAGTGTTAATAAAAGCAAACATAAGAACACTTTTTTCATGACATCTTGGCTTACTTTTATGAGTCTTTGTGTTCTTTTATCGAGTGAAATGTCTTATGTTTCACAGGACTCCCAAGAGATTTGCATCAATATTGCAGTGCTGTACTGGGTGAGCTAGTGGGTAAGTTTACTACATTAGAAAAGTCATACATACAGAGCTGGTTATGTGAGACAACTGTCGAAATGAGGTTATTGGTATTCACCATCCAAATCTAGATTTGCAACCAAAACAAGTCTTTAATTGTCTCCACTAGTGTTCAGTTGGACACTCAAGTGAATAATAACAAAAGTATAATCAAATTAGTAGTAGTAGAGTTATTGGCCAAGTATTACTATATATATATATATATATATATATATATATATATATATATATATATATATGTGTGTGTGTGTGTGTGTGTATGAAGGCAAATATATATACTTAATTTAATTCATATTAGAATTAATGGAAAACCCAATTATAAATTTAATTCATTATTGAATAAATAAAATTTTAAAAGAATAATAAAATATTTAATCTCAACAAAATATACTGCATAACAAATTAAAAAGACAGCACCGGTTTATTTTCTTCAGAGCTTTAGGGCCCTATTTTAATGATCTGAGCGCATGGTCTAAATCACACAATGCAGATGCACTCAGGGTGTGTCCAAATCCACTTTTAGTTTAACATGCTTAACTAAGTGTGTGTAATTAGCAGAGTGATGTGCTCTGTGGCCCCACTTGTTTTTTTTGTTTTTTTTTTAAGAATTCTCTCCATCACAGGTATTTTGACATAATTGTGTATGTATTTGTCAGTACAAGACCAAGAAGAAGCAGATTTCAGTTTTGAAGTGCTTTGAGACCCGTCTCTATGCATTCGCCCTGAAAACCAAAAAACCGCGCACAACACATTTTTTTTTTCTGTATGTTTAAACTCCAATTTGTATTTGTTCCTTCAGGTGCAGGAGTACGTGAAAGAGAGAGCTCGCCGGGGAGCCCCCCTCAGCTGTGGGCCCCTATAATTGTCACCACCTTTCACCCCACTAGTGACGGCCCTGGGTGAAGTGCATATTTAGGTTTTTGCTGAGGAACCGAACCGGTGACCTGGCAGCTCAACGGTGGCACTGCAGCTGTGGCAACGGGACATGACATCTCCATTCCATTATTCTGGGACCAAGGGTAACATCCAAAACAGAGATGTTCCCTTTCAATTGTTATTTTGAGGTCGCATCAGGTTCCCTACCAAAGCACCACTGATACAGACTTTCCAGTGTCCTGCATAAGTCTACTGACCCCCCTGTTAGAAGATAGGACAGGGCAATCACGGCTGTTCTTGCACAACTCACTCAGTAAGGCCGGTGACACACTGGATGCATGGCGTAAGCATCTCAGCTGCGTGGCGTGTCCGTTTTTAATTCGGCTCCCATGTTAACAGGTTAGAGCTTGCAGACTGCCTGCATGACACACGCGTCAGCCACGCGGAAAACGCGTACATGCTAGAAATAGAACGGACGCCTATTTTTCATGCGACGCTCAAGCGTGTTGGAAGCTAAATAGAATAGGAAATGTATATGTCATTTTGTACACAAATACATATTAATTGATGACATTTCGATGTTTGAAAGTCTATAGGTTGACATAAATTCAGATATACATGTAATTTTAAAAAAATAAATAAATAAAAATCGATTTTCAAATATTGCACCTGTCAAACATAGTCTATTTTGCTGCCAATACTGTTGACGGTGTCCTTTTATCAGTAGGCTTTATATTTATGCTCAACATAAAGTATAGATATTGTTGTCGTGAAGACAAGAGCCGGGTTTGTCGGCGGCCTCCCTCTATGTCACCTAAAGCAGCAGCAGCAGCAGCCTGCCAGCACCGCGTCAGGCACGATTCTGGTGTGTAAAGACACAGAAAATGTGACACAGCTGCTACGCAACTGACAGGCAGCAGAAACGCACGCTCATGCAAGGCAGCCAGTGTGTCACCGGCCTAAGACTTGGATAACACTGGGAAAGTGTGCCCTTTCAACTTAAAGTCACATCCTCCACAGGGAAGTTCTAAGTGAAATTTACACATAAGGACTAACCCCTATGGAGCCTTACTGTGTATGAGAGTCTCTGGGGTGGCTCAGACCCAGTTAGGGTGGCTAAACCTTTGCAGAAATGGCAGAGCGGACTATACCGTGGAGGAATACATAAATGGGATCCCCTCAAAGTCACTACATATGGGCACCCAGTCTACCTCATGTTTCAAGAATACAGTGAATGAAGGAATTTAACAGGGTTTGCCCAACGGGGAAGTTGCTTTTTTGGCACCCTGGGTTTGAGGTTAGAAGACAAGAGGATACTGACTCAACACAAAAGCTTATGCCCCATGTTACACCCCATTTTAATAGTGTGAGACACTAATTAGTGATGTTACTGGGATTCCGGCCAAAGCCAACAGATCACCAAAGACAACATGTAAGTTTAAACAATTTAATAAAGAAGAGTGAAGTATAAGGAGTATTATCTTCCGAGAGGCCCAAGGCCAAAATAACAAACAAAAAACTAATAAAATAAAATATATAAATGACATAATTATAAAGAAAAAACTACAAGTGAACTTCCCTAACACCCTAAATGAAAACACATTGCAAAATTAGATCAAAATAAATGGCACACCCCCACTACACTCTAGGATTTTTTCTTAGGATAAACAGAATAAATTGTGAATAGATAACAACAAACAGTTTCCACAAAACTGTTGGTAATCTGTTGATGGAGGTGGCATACAGACCTCTGCATGCCACAGCAGCAAACACCAAAGTGAGCTCACCATATTTTGGTAGTGCCGTAAAGTCATCCGCTTCTGGATCCACCAATCAAATTCCTTGATGAACAGCCAATCCCTGCAGACACACTCATGTACACAAAGCAAGACACACAAGAGCAAAGACCACTGTCCTGCATTTGAATGAACTCCATCCCAAGAAAAGAAATCCTCTGCAAAGGGGAGAGGGCTGCCTCAATGACTTTTATAAAGACATGGGGAGACAGCTTTGACTGAGGCTCCTGCTTATTTGTCTGAGCTGATTACTTTCCGACAGTCATCTAGGTCTTTTAGATCAACAAATTTGTTGTTTTATACTGTCCCACAAACTCATTTAAAGCTGAAAGGGGATCAGGCCTTTGCTGTTGTAGGTCCAAGGCTTAGGAATAGCCTACCATCTGAGATTAGAGAGATTACATCCACAAATGTTTTCAAAGCTTGGGTTAAAAATTATTTATTGTCATTAGCTTTCAAGGAGTTGGGATAGCATCTGTGTTTTTATTTGGATTGTGTGTGTTTTATGTATTGTATGTAGCTGTATGTTGGTTGTGCAACACTTTACAGGTGCAGTTGTAAAGTGCTTTTCTAAATAAAAAGAATGATTGAATGAGGTGAACTCAAAAACCGAATATGGCTTTCCTGGACCACAAGCATGGGCATCACATGACCCAGTGAACGCACAGTTACCTTCGTCCCCCGAAGCATGAGGTCAGTTGCATCCAGCATAGAGGGCTCAGGACACAGTGAAGGTTGCCAATCTAGCTTGACCCTCTTAATAGCCCGGGCAAGTATAGCCATCATCTCCGGGTCAGACTCATCCCAGAGAGATTACCCATGCTCATAGCCAGCTAGTCCAGACCTCTGTAAATATTTCAGGTTCAAATATAAAATTTGATGTTCTTTATAAAAGTTGAGTCAATAATGCCCTCCTAAAATGTCTCTTTCTAACATGCCCTCACGTCTACGTCAAAATGTGGGAACATTTACATAACACTGACCAAATTTTCACACAAAGAAAGAAGGCATAACTTTTATTCTTGCTATTGCTGTCGCCATGTTGTGGAGTCGCTGTGTGTTTTACTGTGAAAGTTTGGCCTTCCAAAAGAAGACACAACTAGAAATCAGTAGTTAAGATGTATTAACAGCAACTAACAGAGCAGTTCAACCCTAATATTAAGATTTTATGGAGGACAAGGAGTATATAATGAACCAGTTGCCTACAATGCATCTGTGCCACAAAGGCTGTTTCCATAAAGTTGGGCAGTTCCAACTTTGCAAGGAGAGTCTGGCTCTTCTGACTAACAGCCTGTAAGTACATTCTTTATATTTAAATAATTTGGCACGGATGATTCAAAAGTGATTTTTTTAGCAGTGTACAGTGGAGCTTGTTTTTGTTGTTTCTCCGATCACAAATACAGACATTATTTTAAGTTTACTAAGCATGATACGCAACACTTAACTCATAATAATCAGTAATTATGTCCTCACTGCATGTGTAGTGTACGTTATTTCTCTGGCTGATGACTTGACCCAAGTAAGAACGGTACATCGTTCCTTGATTAAGGATCGATTGGGGTCAGAGGTCCTGGATGAATGTGAGCACAGATCAGCTCCAGAGAAGAATCCCCCTTCTCTGGAGGAAAGTTCCCTTCATCTGTAGGAGGAAGATGTTGATCTGGTGAGGGTTGTTAGAGTAGGTGTTGGGAGCCCCGAGCTTGGTGCAAGCAGAAACCCCTGTGTGTGTTGAGAGAGAGGTAAGGCCTGGACTAGTCGACTAATACAGGTTAGAAAGACAAGTCGAGTTATGGCGGGCCAGCATTCTAACGTGAATCGCCTCCTTAGGCCAGCGGTTGGGCCAAGTGGGGCAGTTAATGCAGTCATGGCAGCCTTTAGACTGTTCGCACTGTTGTGCGTTGCCGCAACGTTCCGCCTTGCCTCATTTGCGCCTGCTTGACCAGTCTACATCCAGTGAACTGAGTTTAGTCTGCGTGGCCGTTTGGTCACCTTCACACTGTTTAAACTGGGAGATTGTGTTTGTGGGGTTGTATGATATAATTGGATTGTTGTGTGAATGAATTCATAATTTGATGCAAGTTGTGTGAGTGCGTTCATTTATTGTTGGAAGTGTGTGTGCATGAGAAATAAGTATTAATGCTTGTGAGTTTGCGTGATCCTATGGAGTGATGTGTGTGTGTGTAATTTTTATGGGTAGGTGATTGAATTGGTGGTTTTGTTTTTTGTATTTCTTTGATCAACTTTGTATCTTTTTTTTGTGTATTGATTTGTGATATTTGACTGTATTTCTTTTTGTGTTTTATTGAGTTGATTTGTGACAATTTGATTGTATTCTTTTTATCTTGTGTTTATTGATCTGTAACAATATGATGTTAATTTATATATTTTTGTTGGATTGGCTAGGAAGGAGTGCTGACCACTCTAGGTCCAAGTTAATGGGTTCACTTGTTCACTGAGTGATTTAATTCTTCTTAATTTTCCGTCACCTGAATGCACCTGTGCTTGTGGTGCAGTGAGTACATCAGTGTACGTTTGAAGTGTGTAGTGAAGTGGAGCTGGGTAGGTTTGTTATTTCTCCTCGCCATCTAACAGGTTACCTTTTGATTGTATGATTTTGTTTATTTCCTTTTAGTTTTAATTTAAGCCATATTAAGCCTTGTGTGCTGAAGTGTGTGTGGAGTTTTAATTAGTCATAATAAAGTGTTATTATTTTCTATATTCACGTCTCTGATCTATCTTTGTGGGAACGAACCTGTGTCCTTACTGGACCATTATTTCCCTCTGTGAAATTCCCAGGGTGTTGTATTTATAATTGAGTCTTGAACAACGAAACCCACCACTTGGGTGCCACACATGCAACAAAAGCCTCTGTTGTTATGGGTTTTATAGGTTTTGTCTCATCTAGTGATGTCCAGATTGCGAAGTAATCATTCTATTTAATTGGATCTTCTTAGTGAACCGGTCGAACCAGTTCAACAAATCAAACTGAATAGTTTGAAGCAGTTTGAGTCTCCAGTATGCACTAATCATTTTATAAACGTGCCCCACTCCCTCTGACACAAAATAAACAAATATCCTGAGTTATTTAGTTACTCCTAACAGTACATTGGCTGAACTGCTAAACAGATGATGGGATGTGCATGAGCAGAGCAGCTTGACTGAGTCTAGTCCTGCTGGGAGACGGCATCATGTTAGTGGCTTAACTTTTCTGTCACATGCTTGAGGCATTCAGCTAATCACAATGCCCTGGATAGCTGGCCAGTCAGAGCACGCCTTGCTTTTTAGAACTATGAGCTTTGTAAATATCAACATGTTTCAGAAAGACTGGGCATAGAGGAGTAACAATAATGTACATTATATTGAAAATAATGTTGTATTTTTTTTTACCTAAAATTGCATACAAATTGCATTACACCAAATACAAAAAATAATGCTATTTTTAGCAACTTCATAACTCCACATATGAGTGTATTAAGATAAGAATTACTTCTTGTCTATTTAACATTTTCGGCTTTTGTTTGTTTGAATAGCAATATCTGGCAACACTGCATCAAAGAAGGCAAACTAAATAAAATATCATAAAATTACCTGTCAAAAACAGTAGAATGTAACACTAGTACACAGATCTGTAGAACAATTAGAAAATAAAGAATGAAATGAAATGTGCTATGCAGACACCAGCCATGCTTTTTCCTTAAAGGGTTAGTTCATCGAAAAATCATAATTATATTAATAATAACTCACCCTCATGTTGTTCCAAACCTGTGAGACCTCCGTTTACACTGTTTAAGATATTTTAGATTTAAGTCTGAGAGCTCTCAGTCCCTCCATTGAAGCTGTGTGTACGGTATACTGTCCATGTCCAGAAAGGTAAGAAAAACATCATCAAAGTAGTCCATGTGACATCAGAGGGTCAGTTAGAATTTTTTGAAGCATCGAAAATATATTTTGTCCAAAAATAGCAAAAACTAAAACTTTATTCAGTATTGTCTTCTCTTCCGTGTCTGTTGTGAGAGAGTTCAAAACAAAGCAGTTTGTGATATAAAAGATGTACCCGGATCTTTTTGAACCAGTTCACCAAATTGAACTGAATCGTTTTACCTTTACATATTACCTGAAGATGACTTGAAAAAACACACAAACCATATGTTGTTGCAATTAGACTCCAGTTTGGACTTTCAGTGTGAGAGAACCGTCTGGCTTTGAGTATGAATGAAACATTTACTGCAGGGGAGTTTAGCATTTTGTTCACATAATTTTGGATGGGAATAAATGTCATGCATAGACTATCTTGTCTCTTTGCATTTAAATAAAGATTTATTCACACTAGTCCCTGAAAACCTCTACAGTCAAATGTTATTTTGTTTTGCAAAGCTTGCTGCTTAAGCTGTTGTGGTGTTAATTTATATTGTTTCTAGATTATTTTGAGTGTTTATTGTGTCAGATGCATTTGAAATAAGTTCTAAAAGCTTCATTGGCAGACTTCAAAACACACACACACACACACAAAAAAATAAGTTTTAATCCTGACAAAAAAAAAAAAAAAAAAAGACCAACTAACATTATTTGACTAATTTTAAGGAATAGCAGCTCGTGTGAGAGCATCGGCACACACAGAGAGACCAAGACGCTTGGATAACGGCCTGGTGTCAAGAAGTGCAGCAAAGAAGCCACTTCACTCCAAGAAAAACATCAAGGACAGACTGAAATTCTTCAGAAAGTACAAGGATTGGACAACAGAAGACTGGTGCAAAAGTTATTTTCTCTGATGAAGCTCCCTTTCAACGGTTTGGTACATCTGGAAAATCGATTGTTTGGAGAAGAAAAGGAGAGCACTACCATGAGTCCTTTGACATACCAACAGTGAATCATAGTGAGACCATCCAATTTGTGGGGTTGCTTTTCAACCAAGGGAGTGGGCGTTTTCATAATTCTGCCCAAAAACACTGCCATGAAATGATATCATAATGTCCTGCAAGAGCGAATTCTTCCAACGATCCATGAGGAATTCGGTGATGATCCATGCATTTTCCAGTCACTGCGCACTCACTATGTGCCCATACTGTGATCTCACGATGTGTATCATTTTGTTAAACTCATTCTGTTAACTGTGATCTAAAAGTTCTCTAATATTGGTTAGTATTATCACAAACATGTAGAATTCATCTTTTATTTCCTTCAAAGTATTTCTACAATTTGGTTACCTTGTGTATTTTGATTAATTTTCAGTTTGGTGTTCGCATTTGACAAACACTACAATTTAACAGATAGATTCTTCTTCTGGTGTTGTTTTGGTGACTCCTTTTCAGTTCTTAACTTCGATTTGTTGGCATCCAGTGAATTGGTGCATTACTACCACCTTCTGTTCCGGAGTTTGGATCAGAAAATAGGTTTACAGACTAAATCCCGACACACATATACCCGCACGTACACCTCACTGCCCTGCTTTATAATAATGATAATAATAATAATACTTTAAGCTTCCTCATTATTCCTTTTACTCATCATATCCTATAAAAATCAGGTAATTTTTAAAAAGTTTATAAGAATTCTGGTCTATTCCCTATGCTCTGTACTCAATAATCCTTTTGATGTTTGATCCCTCAACGAATTGATCTTTAAGCCTGTTCATGCACAGAAGTAACCAAACTGAATCGAGTTTTAGTTTCGGGCTGATGATGCAAGACACACAGCCGAAGTTTGCTGACCCGTTCGTTGATCCATTGATAAATACTATGTTATTAAAACCTTTAAATTCTTGTCATCACTGATGACCGCATGGGCAGCGCACCAACACTGAGTTCAAATCCTGGCTCCAGGACCTTTCACAATCCCACCCCTCTCTCTTTCCACTTATCTTCTTGTCAGATCTAAACTGTCCTATCATAATAAAGACAAACACACACACACACACACACACACACAAAAAAAAAAAAAAAACTTGCTAAATAATTTATGTAGAGAAATTTTAAAAAGGAATAATAATGAGTTGATGTCTCTATATACTCTAGACATGTAGAACATACAAGTCTCTGCATCAATATATGCATGTTGTAGGTGCGAAATTTTTAGCAATCTTATCCAAGATTATATTATTCCCAGTGAACGATATTTGAGCTGCTTACTTACAACATGCTCAAAATTTAATCCATAATCATCTCACATATTATTCACACTGTGTGTATTTCAGTATGAGGATCGTTTGAGTTCACAATGAGCTCACATATTACTTACACTGTGAGGATCGCGGTATGAGGATCCTTTGAACTCAGAATGAGCTCAGGGATTGCTCACACTGTGAGAATCGTAGTATGATAATCGTGTGAGTTCACAATGAGCTCACGTATTACTCACACTGAGGATCATAGAGCCAATGAAAGCCTTATTTAAACTTATATGCTTACCACTCTTTTTCAGTATACCATAGAAACATGTGGAAAAAAAATATCTACAAATACTGAAGCAGCAAACTTTGCAAAACACAAAATGTATGTCACTGACAAAACTTTTGGCCATTGCTGTACATGGATTGAAATTAGATATCATTATTTGTTTTCCAAAGTTGAATAAATCGTAAGGATTTGAACTGACAGTTCTGTGAGTAAAAGATTATTTCAGAATTTTCAGGTTTGAGTGAATTATCAATTTTTTAGTTTATGTCTCATCTGGTCCTTCTCTTTCATATTTGGTTTTCGTTTAACCTTATACTCTGACACCTGTCACACAAGAAGAAGACACAGCACCCGCAGCTACTCTGAGGAGAGCTGTGTTTATCAGAGTAAGTTGTTATTATTTTACTAGTCATAGACTGGGAAATATTATATAACCTATTAACAGCGGTTTTCTGTGTTCATATACTTAAGTAAAGGGTGATTATTTTAATAAGTACCGCGTTTTCTTTACTCGTCTTATTTTTGCATTTGCAATCAATACGGCCTGTGCATAGTAACACTTCATTTATTTCTTTGTTCAAATCTGTGAACAGTTACACGATTAAAATGGATCTTGAAAAACTGAGCGACCACATTGCTACATTAAACTCTGTAAAATGTTAAGTTGGTCACAGTGTCATGCACTTAATGCCTCATCTGTGGTCATTCTTCAATAAGGTTCATTAGTTAACATTAGTTTATTACATTAGTTAACATATATAAATAACATTAATAATAATGAACAATATTTCCACAGCATTTATTAATCTTAGTCCATGTTAATGTCAGCATTTACTAATGCATTGTTAAAATCACAAGTTGTGTTTGTAAACATTAATGTACTATGAACATGAACATTGAATAACTCAATTTTTATTAACATTAACAAATATTAATAAATTGTGTAATAAATGTATTGTTCATTGTTCATTCATGCTCGTTAATACATTAATGTTAACAAATGGCATCTTATTGTAAAGTGTTACCATTAATATTTATTCATCATACTGTTGAACTTGACAGTATTTTCTCTCTTGTTATTTAATAAGTGCTTCAAAGAAGACGGAGAAAGCCAGAGTCTTGTGCCCTGCATTTATCAGTATCAATATTATGCTTGCTGGGTGAAAAAGAAAAACTCAATGAACAAAGTAAAAAATAATTTCACTGATATCTTCCCCACCCCAAGGTTTCTATAGATATCACGATATATCGACATTGTGAATTCTTATGGCCACAATAACCATGATATGAAAAATCTAATATCGTGACAGCCCTAATATATACAGTGTATACGGAAAGTATTCAGACCCCCTTAAATTTTTCACTCTTTGTTATATTGCAGCCATTTGCTAAAATCATTTAAGTTCAGTTTTTTCCTCATTAATCTACACACAGCACCCCATATTGATAGAAAAACACAGAAGTGTTGCCATCTTTGCAGATTTATTAAAAAGGAACTGAACTGAAATCTCACATGGTCTTAAGTATTCAGACCCTTTGCTCAGTATTTAATAGAAGCACCCTTTTGATCTAATACAGCCATGAGTCTTTTTGGGAAAGATACAACAAGTTTTTCACACATTGTTGAGCTGAATCTCAGGAATGAGTCCAAGAACTACATTTCCCAGAGTGCACCAGCAGCAGCAATCTGGCTGCTTGCCACCTGTTGTCATTTTCACTGATTTGGAGCACCTGTTTAAAACCTGGAGTTCCTCAGTCATTCAGACAAACAAACTTCACTGAGAAGACACTCCAAGTTCATTTGTAGGTTTAGTCCAAAGACGCCAATGGTCAGTGAAATGTTTTATTTGCTTTCATGGTGTTTGGAATGCTGTATAACATGTTGAAGCTTTGTTTAATTGTAATTTAATTGCTGTGTAGATTGTTTAAGTGAAGCATTGCAGCATTGACTTGTTGAATGTGTTCTTTATTCTATGTAAAGGCTGAAATGACTAATTCATCATAGAATACATACAATGTTTAATTAAACATGTTAACAATTAAATTCATTATAAATGTTAATTGAAGTGTTTAATTGAAATGGTAACATTTTGTTCTCTGTTCTTAAAGGTTTACAACCTAATTTAACGAACAGACCAATCAACTGACAAAGCCAAAATAAAAATAAATTGATTGAGCTGGAAATTTGAGTCGTCCATTTGTCCTTTGGAACTTGAACAAGAGTAGAACTTGACACACATGGATTCGGGGATCCTCTGCCATTCCTCCTTGCAGATCCTCTCCAGTTCTGTCAGGTTGGATGGTAAACGTTGGTGGACAGCCATTTTTACATCTCTCCAGAGATGCTCAATTGGGTTTAAGTCAGGGCTCTGGCTGGGCCATTCAAGAACAGTCACGTAGTTGTTGTGAAGCCACTCCTTCGTTATTTTAGCAGTGTCCTTAGGGTCATCAGACCAGAGAATCCTTCAGGTGTTTTTTAGCAAACTCCATAAGGGCTTTCATGTGTCTTGCACTGAAGAGAGGCTTCTGTCGTGCCACTCTGTCATGAAGCCCTGTTTGGTGGAGGGCTGCAGTGATGGTTGACTTTCTACAACTTTCTCCCACCTCCTGACTGCATCTCTGGAGCTCATCCACAGTGGTCTTTTTGGTTCTTTTTTTACCCCTCTCACCAAGGCTCTCTTAGGAACCTTAAGTGCAGCAGAATTTTTTTTTGCTAGTAATTGCTAATTACTACTTTGAAATAGAAAAAAAATGTAAAGCCTGTATTAGAAATTGTGAATCTAAATTTAGTAAAATAAAAATAGTGCACATTTCATTTATCTATTATAACATTTATGTTTTGTTTGCTTGGCTGTTTACTTATAAAAGTCCAGAAACTTAAGTTTTTCGTCAGGTGTCTTTTTTTAATTATATGATGTCATTGAGTTGCTGTTTTGCTGCAAGCCAATCGCTGCATTGCTGATCGTGATTTCGAATATTGATACATAACCCCTTTTGAACCAACCCATGAATGCACAATTATTTCAGATAACTCAATCCAGCCATACTAATAATCAACAGCAGTAGCGTTCGAAGAACCGAATTAGCCAGGTCCTGATTATCGCGATGACATTATCTTGGATGTGACATTTCATTTCAGATGTAATAAGCGATGTACGAAGAACAGACCACTGAACAGTTTGCTTGTCTGCTCCACCTGCGTTTCCATCCACCCCATTCTCAAATCTCTTGCATTGGTTACTCTGACTGATGCGGTTTTATTAACAAGGTTTGAGAGGAGCACGATCAGATAATCAGCCAATCTGACACAGGTGTAACCTGTTTAGCTAATCATCCTAACTAGCACAATATGTATATATACACAGCCTACTTCTATTATATGGCAGTTTTCAGACATCCAGTTTCATTCGACTGCCGAAAAATATCTGAACTTAAGCTCTTCCCATCTGACAAGAAGCTCAAAGGCACCTTCTTCTCAAGCCACCAGCTTTAAGGTACCTTCTTCTGATGTCATCGGCTCAAAGGCACATCCTTCTGCTGGCTCTTAGGCGCTTCCTCCTCTGCCTTGTTCCACCACTAAGCCCCGGGCCTTGGCGCACTGGCGAAGGCCCACAGAGCCCGCTTCTCACACACCTAAGCCACAAAGTCTCCTTTCACTTCCACCATCAAGACAGTCGTCACAATCCCCAACATCTTCATATGCCTCGCCTTCACCATCCAACCTTGCCATTGAAAAATGGACCATCCCAGGATTGAGACAAGCACTGTAAATCTCTGAAGTTAAGTTTTCTAAAAAAAAATTAGCAAAGCTCAACATTATGATCTTTACATCTCTCTGGAAAATACTAATTCAGCAACCTTCAAATAGATAACTAAAGCCTGCAAGACTAAAAGTTATGTCTCTCTGACATCATCTTTCAGATCAAGTTCCTGCTCCCCTCAATTGTCAAGACGCAGCTGGCCATCAGCAAGCCTGGGCCATGCCCCAAACTCAGTCTCACTGCATCCCTCCTCTTCTCAATCAATCACTGTGGTGCCTTCAACTACTGTACTGCAAGCATCATCACCCACTGGCATGGCTTTCCAACCTCCTATCCTTACCACTCCTTCTACCTCTGGCTGCAGATGCTAGCGTGAGGCTGCCTCCAATAGCCGCTCAAGCTAAGCCATATTTTATTTCCCTTCCGCTATTCCTTTTCTCTTTCAATGGCCAGCAGCCCTCACTGCAGATGTACGAGTAGGGCATCATCAGCCAGCAATGCAAGTTTACTAGCTTCCTCTCTCATTTCATTCTTTCTCTTCCTACGGGCTTGCCCAAGCACCAGGGGCTAAATCGTGCCTGAGGCTGCTTCCGCAAATGGTTACAGCCCCTCCTTATTTTCCTTCTAACCCTTCTATCCAATCTAAACCTCAGTAAACTTTATTCACAGCAGCCTCTCTGGCAACCCCACTGAATGCTGCTGCTCTAGAACCATCACCTGTATACCATAAAGTCTTAGATTCTTGCAGGTGCGGATGTTGATCTCTCATCTCTCCTCTCTCTGCTACCTCCAATCAAATCTCATAGACAGATAGATTCTGGATATTTCTCTGTAACATTAAAAAATGTTGGAACCCATTTCTACACACACAATTTATTTTCATTCCACATCGTGATTGGATCTCAGTGTGAGGTAAACGTCACACTGATGTCAAGTCTGAACCATAGCATCCAGTCCCAGTGGAGCTGAATGAACTAGAGAGAACCAGAGGGGACATTGCGATGTCTCCTGAGTCACAAAGAGGTCTACCTGAGCCTGGCCAAAACTCTCCATATCTGCTTCACCACCTCGAGGTGAAGCATTAATTCCCCAGGTATCGGCCCCTATTTCAACAGGACGTCTCCTCCCATACTGAGATATCCAGGAATGTATACTGCTCTGAGTGAGAGGAGTTTGTCCTGGGACAACACAAGGACTTGGTGCACCAGTACAAGGGTTGCGAACGCAGACCGCTCTGGTGGTTGATGTAAGAGACCACTGATGTGTTGTCGGTGCTAACCAAAACATGGTGACCTCTCAGGTCTGGGAGGAAGTGTATCAATGCTCGATACACAGCCAGCATCTCCAGACAATTGATATGCCATGTCAGATGGCGACCACTTTACAGACTGAGGAAAGGGTGGCCACTCATGAACGCACCCCAGCTGGTGAGGAATGTATCCATCCAGTTACACGGTGACGAGGAGCTCCTAGAACCTTTCCCCCTGAAAGCAAACCTCCAAAATCTTCCTGTGTTGGGGAAGGATGGAGACATATTTGAGATATATTGTGACAAACCAGTCCTTGGACCTGATTTGAGATGCAACATGCATGAGCATGTTTTGAGCATATTTAACTTCAGTTGCATGCCTGACACAGATCTATGATTGGATGCAACCAACAACTTGGAACTATGAAATTACGGCTGTAAAACCTGGATTCCCTCTTGTGAGGAGGGATCAACCCGATGGCCTACTTCCTTAATAGGGTATTCACTTCTTGTTCCATAACCAGAGCCTGCTCGGGTCTGAACAATGTCGGAATTACCCAGTTGAATCTTGGAACTGAATTCCATCCAAACCCACAACACTTTTAATGGTTCTTTGGCACTGACATTGTACCTCCAGGAGCTACAGCAAAAAAAAAAAAAAAACAGTAATGGCAGAAAGCTGATTCTCAGTCAAAGCTGTGTATATGCTAAGGACAGAGGGCATCACAAATAGGGTTGGTTATCATTTGAATTTGAACGATTCCGCTTTTGATTCCGGTTCCTAAGGATTCTCGATTCCGATTCTTTTAAGACAAAGGGGGGACTCTCCCTTCGGATGCAACAAGAGTCCCTCATCTGGTGGTTGTCCTTGTGCTCTTTTTGCGGCATGTAGGGCTCGCCAGTTCAACGCTGCGAGCCACAGCTCCTGTCGAGCGTTACACAGGTTCTCCTGGTTGCCTTGTCCCCTTTTTCGTTAAAAATTCTAACCAATATTTTTAATAGCACACATTTTGAGGAGCAACCAACGAATTTCACTCTCTGGCTGCTGTCCCATGCTTATAAGCTTATCTTGGGGAGTTTTCTGGGTTCTGGCTATATTCCGGGCTTGGAGCCCTCCACCAGGACAGCATGCCAAAATATGCTTACTATTTGCTCATTCAGATTATATGTAAGGGTGATCTCATGAAGTGATGTTTAATTAACAAAGTTTGGGAGGTGCATGATCAGATAATCAGCTAAAGTTGCGGGCTAGTGGTTAGAGAGTGTTAGTGGTTCCTTACCCTAAGGTTGTGGGTTCGAATCTCTGGCCGGCAATACCACGACTAAGGTGTCCTTGAGCAAGGCACCAAACCCCAACTGCTCCCTGGGCGCCGCAGCATAAATGGCTGCCCACTGCTCCAAAGCTGTGTGTACACTTTGGATGGGTTAAATGCAGAGCACGAATTCTGTGTAAGGGTCACCATATTTAGCTGAATGTCACGTCACTTTTTAATTTAGCACAGGTGTAACCTGTTTAGCTAATCACCCTCGTGTATGTATACACAGCCTATTTACCTCTATTCTACAACAGTTTTAATGTTTGCTTATGTAATGGAATGTATGCAAAATATGCTTACTATTTGCTCAGTCAGATTATATGTAAGGGTGAACTTGTGAAAAACCATTTGGCAGATATAATTATAATAAAAACAGGGCCATAATAAAAATCAGCTGCCAGGCCACCTGGAACTCTTCTGGTTCTCCTGATGGCAAGTCTGCATCGGAGCATGGCAGTCAGATACAATTACTGCATGCCAGTATGCATTGGCTCATTTAGTTACACTCAAAATAGATTGGTCTCTCTCGCAAGATTCCTAGTTCGTTATTCATTGACATGATATCGAATTGACCATCAGGAAAGAGAACCAAACAACACTGAGAAACCCAAAAGCAAGCTTTGATTTGGCATAATTATCAATATAGTAATTTTTCTCTAGTCTTACCCCACTCAAAGTTTTTCTCGACTTGTTTTTGTACACAAACCTCTTGAATTAACAGTTCATCTGAGGAATATTACATCTAATCACTGTGTCTGTAGTAAAGTAAAAAAAAAAATGTTTTATTACATTCCTATATTTTTCTGTATGCAGGTGAAAGTGTTGTTGATGAAGCATCTTACATTTGTTGGACTATTTTTTTAGGTGGGTGACCCTGGACCACAAATCCAGTCATAAGTAGCATAGGTATATTTGTAGTAATAGCCAAAAATACATTGAATAGGTCAAAATGATATTTTTTTATTTTATGCCAAAAATCATTAAGATATTAAAGGGGTCATATGACATTATTAAAAAGAATATTATTTTGTGTATTTGGTTTAATGCAATGTGATTATGTGGTTAAAGGTTCAAAAACATTATTTTCCACATACTGTGCATTATTGTTTCTCCTCTATACCCCGCCTCTCACTGGGCTGAAAAGGAGGTGTTCACTGATTGGCCAGGTATCCAGTCCATTGTGATTGGCCAAATGCCTCATGCATGTGAGGGAAATGTTATGCACCTTACCATACTGTGATGCTGTGTGTCCCAGCGTGATTAGACAAAACCAATAAAACCCATTACAAAAGAGGCATTTGTTGCATCCAGTGACAACGGCAACAGTGAGAATAAAAGTTACACATTCTTTCTTTGTGTGAACATTTGGACTGTGTTATGCAAATCTTCCCACATAGTGATGTAGAGATGTGGGGACTTGTTAGAATGAGTCGTTTTAGGGGGTGTGGTTGAATCTTAGTTTTTATAAAGAATATCTCTTTGGATTTTAGTCTCTGCAACTTTACAGATCTTCTTTATGCACCAAGAGTTTGTAAGGAAAAACTTAAATCGCAATCATCTTCCATGAAGATGTTCTGGAAATTTAATACCATAAATATGTCAACTGAATTTTTGGCTAGTGATATGCATTGCTAAAAACTTAATTTGGACAACTTTAAAGACTTCTTTTTTTAGATCCAGATTTATTTTATGAATTTTTGCTCCTTCATATTCCAGATTTTCATATAGTTATATCTCAGCCAAATATTGTCCTATCCTAACAAACCCTTATGACTGGTTTTGTGGTCCAGGGTCACATATATAAGCAGTGTTGGGCAAGCTACTTGGAAAATGTAGTGAGCTAAGCTACCAGTTACTCTACAGTAAATGAAGCTTCACTACACTGAAGCTACCCCCCTGGGAAATGTAGCAAGCTAAGCTACACCAACAGGAGCTTGCTACATCTAAGCTACTTTTAAAATTACATTTTTATGTTGAACACATTTTATTACAAGTCAATGCTATCTCAGTGCTTAAAACTGTCAGTCAAACAGATAGGCAGGTGTAATTGTTTAGTTTAATAGTTTTTTGTGATCCTTATCAATTTGGCAACAAACACAATCAAAATACATGTAATTAACAATGTGCGCACAAGTAAGTGTATGCACCTGTTGCATGGGCATGCTTAATATACTTTAGGCCTTTGCAGAACAAAATGCAAGACCTCCAAACAGTAAAAAAAAATGGCCAGGCTGGACCCTGATAATTTTTACAAGCAGCATCTGAAAACATATTTTCTCTCGGTCAGTGTCATGTACTTGTCGAGGTACGGCCACGGCGACTCACTCCTCTGGATTAACTGTTCTCCGACCTCATCCTATACCATCATTTCATCAACTAATTTTTTGCGTGACTGGCCAAGGAGTGGTACCACCCGGAGCAGAAGGTGGCGGTAATGCATCATAAAGATGGTTGGTTGCTATCCACCGTAAACACGAACAAGATGAAGTAGCGCTGTCGCGTCTCTACTGATCCAGGATCAGCGATCTTAGCAGTTGTATTTACCGATTTGAGTTTGAGCTTCAGAAATGCTTGTGAAAATGTAGCTTGTGTGGAAGCTACCGCACTACTTGGTAAAAAAAAAAAGAGCTTCGCTACTGAAAAGCTATTTGATTCAGAAAGCAGCGAAGCTACTACCAAGCTACTGAGAAATGTAGTTAAACTAGTAGCTTCGCTGCTTGTAGCGACGCTACTGCCCAACACTGTATACAAGTACATGACTTTCCCTAGTGACCAGTGGCTGTGTTTTTGAGTTGTAAGCTCTTGTTTTTTTTCTTCCATTTTTCTCTCATACATCACTTGGGACTGATCACATTGGGTGGCTGGGTGTTCTACAGTCTCCATTTCACACAGCACACTGCAAGTCTATTGTTGATATTTCTATCAAATGAGCTTTGTTGAATCCTTGAAAGTAATCTGGTACTTGTGAACACTTGTAAAGTCTTGAATGTTTCTCTCCAATTTTTGTATTCTTGTTGCTTCTGCCATGTCAATCAACCAGACTAAACTCATACATTTGTGCTGCATGAAAAATCCTTACATATACTCACTTTTATGTGCTTAAACCCTACTGAGAATACTGAAAACTAAATTAATAAGATGATTGGTACGATTTACTGCAGGCAAAGTGTTTGTTATGCAGTCTGGAATCTGATACGTTCATGTGCAGTACCTGTGAACATAAGTTGATAGTAGTTTAGTAGTTTATTGTATTTGTTGAAGGCATTCCTCCTCATCAATGGTATTTTATATAATGGCTGTAGAGCCCAGTCCTTGATCTAAAAATAGTATTGCATGTCGGACATGTGAAGGCTGTGGCATATTTGAGGGAAGGAATGGTTGCAGGTCTCCTTAGTATTTTTAGCTGTTTCTTCTTGTTTCTCAAACCTGCTCTATTCCTCTGAGGCAGAGATGTCATCAGGTAGAATTGTTAGCTGCTGCTTCTTTCACTCACAAGAGTCAATTCTACTGTGGCAGAGAGAGCTCAGCACATTGCATACGAAAAAAAAAAACACCTGCAAATTAAGAAAACATCAGCATCTGTTTGACAGCACATGTACTGCAAATTCTCACATCACAACCAAACCAGAAACAAATACAAACACACAAATACACTTTGACCACATCAGAAATGTTTAAAGGGGTCATATGATGCAATTTCAAGTTTTCCTTTTTCTTTGGAATGTTACAAGCTCCTTGTGCATAAATAATTTCTACCAGAAAGACTCAGGAGATGAGATAAAACTCAAGAGTATTTATTTACAAAACCAATTCAAAGAACAGAATTACCTGGTGGTGGTGGGGAGGATGGAGGAAAACAATACGGCAGTATCTGCAGTTCAACCCAAATATATGTGTAACACATTTTATGGAGGATGAGCACTTTTTACTGTGAGAGTAGCCTACAATGTTATGTTTTATTACCATATTTCAGGAGGTGCATGCGCAGATAATCAACACAGCCAATCCACTATCAATAACCACACCGTCCATCCAACCACCTCGAAAAAGAACCACACGCAGATAATCAATGTTATCTGCATTAAGCATCAGTAATCACATCATCTTTCCAACCACCACTATAAATAATCATAGCAGCCTTACATTCATTCTCTCTAGTCTTTCAGCATCCCTCCACCACCCCTACTCCTCACAGTCAACGCATTCCGTGGTGGGGGGGGGGGGGGGGTCACTCAGCGTTCGGGCCGATGCTGAGCTCGGAGACCTTTCCCTGGGAAGCACACCAATGCTATTCTTTTCACTTTACTATCTGCAAGGTGAACTCATGAAATCGGTGTCTGTTTCTATAAAGTGAGACAGTTCTATATTTGCAAGGACAGTCTGGTGCTTCTGACTCACATTTTGTATGTTTACATATGTAAAGGATTTGCCACTGAGGATTCAAATGCAAGTTTTGAGCAGATCACAAATGCAGAAATGGTATTATGTCTACGCAGCTTGATAAGCAACGCATAATAAGACAGTTAAGTCATTATAATCAGTAATTATTTCCCCACTGAATGCAACAAATTCTTTGTTTATCTAAATGTGACATTAGTCACATTTAAATCTAGACTCAAAACTTGTCTGTTTAGCTGTGCATTTATTGAATGAGTGCTGTGCGATGTCCGAACCGATTGCACTGTATTTTACGTATTCACTGTATTTTATGTAAAATCATTTTCTATTTTTAACTGTTTTAAATTCATTTTAAATAATTCCATTTTTAAATAATTTCCAAAGTTTAAAAATGTATTGTTTTTATTTTTGTTATTATTTTTCTTCATGATTATTTTACATTATTTTATGTTAAGCACTTTGAATTACCATTGTGTACGAAATGTGCTATATAAATAAACTTGCATTGCCTTGCCTTGCCTAATGGTTTTTTATGTTTTTGGGCCGGGACACACTTTATCACAGAATGATGAGGGGCGTAACATTTCCGCCACACACCTGAATCATTCGTCCAATCACAACGCACTGGAAAGCTGGCCAATCAGAGCACACCTCACTTTTCAGTCCGATGAGCTTTGTAAAAAACGAAGCGTTTTTTCAGCAAGGTGGGCATAGAGAAGAAACAATAATGTAAAGTATGTGGAAAGTAATGTATTTTTAATCTTAAACCACATAAACTCATTTCACATTGTTTTGCTATTATAAATAAATAAATAAATAGAGTATGTATTATATTTGTTATTTTATAAAAATAAATACAATAAAAAAATGGTTACTACATAGTAAATTAACCACATTAACCATAGTTTGCAATGGTATTTGTATAACTGTGGTTATACAAATGGTAATCAATATATGGTGCCTAAACTTTTACTATAAAAAAAACATGGTTAATTTTTGTAAGCATTGTTGAGGTCCCCCATTGTAGTTTGTGCTATGTGCAGTGCTTTTATTGATATTTTATAAAAAAAAATATATATATATATAAAAATGGTTTCTGCATAGTAAATTAAGTATAGTTTACGATGGTATTTTACAACTGTAATTATACAAATGGTAATCAATGCGTGGTGACTAAACTTTTACTATAAAACCATGGTTCATTTTTGTAACCTTTTTTGGGGTCCCCCGTTGTGGTCTGGCTATGTGCAGTGCATTTTGGTGTTTGTGTTTTAAGTATTTGCAGTGCATTTCTGGTTGTGTTTTTAGTTTTATGATGTCAGCCCAGAAGTTGTCCATATATGTGACACAGTCAACACAGTCAATATATTACATATACTGTAGATTTAGTGTGTTACACAAAAGTGTCTTTTAATGTGAGACTTAATTCTGATTAAATTATGTTTATCTTTTGTCCTAATAGACAGAGAAAGATTTTTTTTTTTTTTTTTTTGGTAGAAATAAACATTGTTGAGGACAACCAATAAATTAAGTATTATTAAGTAATTAATAATGTTAATAATTATTTTATACATATTGAAGTAATATATTCAAATAAGTAACATGTCTTGCTTATATATTTATTAAATATATATTCCA
Organism: Carassius gibelio; assembly: GCF_023724105.1. Lineage (NCBI taxonomy): Eukaryota > Metazoa > Chordata > Actinopteri > Cypriniformes > Cyprinidae > Carassius > Carassius gibelio. Next base: position 15,392,759 of record NC_068407.1, read on the forward strand.
ATAAATACAATGTGTGATGGCCAAACATGTGGCCATATATTGACGGTAACATTGTACTCAGCCATTTATAACACAATTCGCTTTATATTACTTTATACGCTTTTAAGAGCAGTAAATTCTGAAACATGATGTGTTTGTTGTTTGTGAAATATACAATTTTCTTGAGGACATCTACTTTACTTGGTATTTAGTGCTATTTTCTGATGCAATTCTTGTGTGTTTGGAAACTTTGAAACATTTTGAAATGAAATAAGTACTGACAATTCACAAGTTTCAACATTTCTTTTAGAAAGAATATTTTCTTTTGAATACTGTAGCACCATCTCATGCTGAAATAGTTTTTCGTTTGATGCAGTATTTAAAACTCAGGTTTAGGGTCATGCAAAAGAACTGAATACTACACAGCAGTACAGTACTACACATTGAGAGTGAGCCATGTTTACAAGACAAGAACTCTTTGGCGTTAGATATATGCAAGAAATTAAATGCATTTAGGGTAATTTGCTACAAGGCATGCATGCAATCAATAAATAATTATTACAAAAACTGTTATATTTACATCATAATATCAAAGTAACTTTTTTTTTTCAGTAACATGTATTTCCTTGTAGCCCACCCTGAGATTTGTTGAACAGTAAACCTTCAAGTGTCAGATTTGTGAGCATTTTATTGATGCTGTATATAGTCAGAAAGACTCATGAGCACCAACCTTTTTATTTTGGCTATGTCATTTACTGTGTATATGTCAAAATGGGGTTAACTGTCAACTCCCACACTCATTAAAAAATACAAAATTTGCCACATTAAGAAGTGTTACAACATAGCAAGACAAGATCTATAGTATTGTGCACATAATTTATTGTTTCTCTGAAAAAAAAGTATGACTTATTATGCACAGTCATAGTTGTTTAATTTTGCTGAAGTGTGCATGTTAGAGATGCAATGAGATTAAATGGTGTTTGCAAGTAATCTTATATCATCTGACTTTTACTTTCACTCCCTTCTCTGTTTTGTCTTGTAGAACTAATCATCATATTAAGTCATCCTGCAATTAATTTCCATCATATCATCTGCTAATTTTCCAGGCCTGATCCACATGTGCAAATTCACCAAGGTCTTTTAAGCTATTTTCTATTTATTTTTTTCTCACACACTTCACACGACCATTAGATGCTCTGGGCTGCCTATATCTGTTATGCTCATGAATTCAGCTGCCAGGGATGTTTGCCTCAGAATCAGCGCTGTGTGAGTAATTATGGCCAGTCAGAACACATATCCTAATCCTATCTGGATTACATAAAAATGTCAGTGTTACAGCACTAGGAGCTGCTTTGTGCTACATTCAAAAAATATATACTTCAGAGACGTTTGAGATTTTGTCCCCCAGTGGGCCAGCATGCTGCAACGAAGACACTAACAAAGAGGACACTACACTTTGAGCAAAGCTGATTTCTTCTTTGACCATCGCAATAAATTCAGCCTAGACTGCTGAGAGTACTGTCAATCATCCAGGCAGGAGAAACAACATCAATGAAGGAGACAGAAACAGCAACGCAGGGAGAGATTTGTGCATGAGGATGCTATGTCTGCATAATTGGCATAAGCAGGGAAGATACACGGGCAGAGATGAAATGAATTAATGCCACTGCCTGTCTTGGAGAAATATGTTCCTGTGTTCTCTCACACACAAGATGTTGGTCACAGGTGTGGACTGACACAATAACGTCTCATATTGTGAGGGTCATTCATGAGTGACCTTTTCGAGAGGATGGTTACTAAGCGGAAAGATTGTCTGCAGGCTGCAAAGAAACTGCAATTCTCAGCCTGCATAATCTACTAGGCCAGTATTACTCCTCAAATCTATCATAAATGCAATTTTATTCAGTCCAGTTGAATTCATTTTTCATATACAGTATGTGTCAGATTTTTTATTGCTTAAAGAAATAGCTCAGACATAAATTAAAACTGTGATTATTTACTCATTTGTATTACTTAAATTTTCCATGGAACACAGCATGATACATTTAGCAGAATGTTCACACTGTTCTTTTCTATACAATAGAAGTGACAACAGAGCAACAAAGCCACTGAAATAAGAAATAGACTATTTGATATACAACAGCTTGTCGCTATAGGAGTTTCCTTAACTTCCACGTGGTTTCAGTTTGAATCACATTAGATTCATTGGTTTCTATGTAATTTTCCAAAAAAATCAACACTTTAAAACTGCAAACAAAATTGAAGTTACAAGGTCAAAAATCTGTCCGATAATGTTTTTGGTTGCTTGTTTTTTTTTGTTTTTTTTTTTAATCTTACTAGAATGCTGCAGCAATGAAAAATAATAATAATAACCCTAACCATTTTACTCTCAAAAGGGTTCAGAATTTTTTTTTTAAAGCAATTTTGAGAACCAGATGCACTAACTGTCACGGTTCATGAATCCATTGTTTCCTGCTCGTCTCTTGTTACGTCATGTTGATTGTTTCATGTGGGCGTTTACTGCACGCAATTCTAACTGCCTATTTAATGCCCTGACTTTCGTCTCTTGTTTGTCAGATCATTGTTAGAAGTCCGCCGTGAATCATGTCTGGTCTGTCCTGCTCTGCCTTTTGTCTCATGACTCTGTTCCGGTTTTTTGTTGTGGATTATTCGTCATCGCTTGGATCTTTCATCACTCTTCACCAATGCACTTAACTCACCACCTCACTGTCGAGTGCTGCCATCGAGGTCCCCGCGCCACCCACCGTCTACTGAAGCCTTTCTCATTGTTCTCTTAATAAATAAGTTACTTGCATTTTGCTTCCTGTCTTTCATCCCTAACAGAACGATCTGACCACCACATGGAAGCAGCGAGTAACCACTCTTCATCGCTGGAGGAATTCCTAGGCGTCAGCGTTCGACGGATGGATTCTCAGTAGAGGAATCTTTACGACATAGTTCGCACTGTACAGGCATTGGGGGCACAGGTGTCCAAGCTCACCCAGCAACTATAACTTCTGCGAGTTCCCACCGTTCCCTCCACACCACCAGAGAGCCCCTTCCAGCTGGAACCACGCCTTCCTGCTCCTGAACCATACTCTGGTGAGCCGAATTACTGCCGAGCTTTTCTAACACGATGCTCGATGCACTTTTCTGTTCAACCCGGAACATTCAAGAATGAACAAGCCAAAGTCGCATTCATATTGACCACCACATGGAGCAGTGGGAGCCATTTAATGCTGCGGCGCCCGGGGAGCAGCTGGGGGTTCGGTGCCTTGCTCAAGGGCACCTAAGTCATGGTATTGAAGGTGGAGAGAGAACTGGGGAGTGCATGTACAGTTCTCTCTCCACCTTCAATACCATGACTTAGGTGACCTTGAGCAAGGCACCAAACCCCCAACTGCTCCCCGGGCGCCGCAGCATTAAATGGCTGCCCACTGCTCCGGGTGTGTGTTCACAGTGTGTGTGTGTGTTCACTGCTCTGTGTGTGTGCACTCCGGATGGGTTAAATGCAGAGCTCAAATTCTGAGTATGGGTCACCATACTTGGCTGAATGTCACGTCACTTTCACTTTCATATTGATGTTTCTGACTTGGAGAGCAGCATTATGGGGGACGGCGTTGTGGGAGAACCAAAACCCATGCTGCGCCTCATTCTAGACGCTCGCCGCTGAGATGAAGCAAGCGTTTGATCAGGCAGTCGCGGGGAGGGAGATGGCCAGAATGCTTGCAGACATGGGACAAGAAGAGAGATCCGTTTCGGATTTCTTGATTGAGTTCTGAACCTTAGCGGCGGAGTGTAAATGGAATGAGGAGGTGCAGTGGGACATGTTCCTGCATGGGTTGGCTGACTGCATCCAGAGAGAGATCTATGTCTTGGATCTTCCGAATTCTCTCAATGAACTTATTGAGTTCACCCTAAGAGTTGATGCACAACTGTCCCAAGTAGATCGACGTACCCTAACCAGTAAGTATGAGACTACTATCGGGTGGGATCTCCACCAAGAAGACCTCATCATCATCTATGCTTCTCCAGGTAAGACTGAGCACACACCCACGACTGTCAAGAACTTCTGGACTCCAGGGGGGCTGAGGGTAATTTCATGGACCATGCACTTGCACACATGCTTCCCCTCAAACCGCTCTCTCACAGGATCATTGTTCACGCCCTCAATGGCCAAAGACTTCCTGTCATTTCATTCACCACTGGAGACATTAACCTCATCACGTCAGGCAACCACTCTGAAATCATCTCATTTTATATACTGGACTCCCCCCTTACACCCATAGTCCTTGGACACCCCTGGCTAATCCGTCACAACCCTAAAATGGACTGGCAACTGCAATCTGTCTTGGCCTGGAGCAACAAGTGTCATGAGTCTTGTCTTGTGTCTGCCTGTCCGTCAGTTTCTGTGTCTGTGTTTCAGCAGGAAGCAGTGGATTTGTCTATTGTGCCTGTGGAGTACCTCGACCTGAAGGAAGTGTTCAGTAAGTCTTGTTCTCTTCCTCCACATCATCCCTATGACTGTGCCATAGATTTACTGTCAGGTAAGTCTCAGCCTAAAGGCAAATTATATTCACTTTCTGTTCTGGAAAGGGAAGCTATAGATAAATATATTTCTGATTCTCTAACTTTGGGGTTCATCCGCCCTTCCTCTTCTCCAGCGGGGGCGGGGTTCTTTTTTGTGGGGAAGGAGGACGGGTCTCTGTGACCTTGTACCGATTACCGGGGACTGAACAGCATCATGGTAAAGAATACTTATCCTTTGCCGTTGATGTCTTCAGCCTTCGAGAGATTGCAGGGAGCGTCGAAATTCACGAAATTGGACTTATATAATGCTTATCATTTGGTCTGTATTAGGGAGGGGGATGAATGCAAGACTGCTTTTAACAACCCCAGGGGGCACTTTGTCATGCCCTTTGGTTTGTCCGATTCCCCAGTGGTCTTCCAGGCATTCGTCAACGACATGCTGCGAGATATGGCCGATTAATTTGTATATGTCTACCTGAATGACATATTGATTTTTTCCTCTTCTCTGCAGGAACACGTGCAGCACATCCGACGAGTGCTTCAAAGGTTGCTAGAGAATGGGCTTTTTGTCAAGGCGGAGAAATGTGCTTTCCATACACAGTCTATTTCTTTTCTGGGGTACATTGTGTTGACTGAGGGCATGCGTATAGATCCTGAGAAGGTTAATATCTCCCCACTGCCGCAGCAGTGTCTGCTCCCACAGGAACCTTTTCAGTTTTTTCCTCACTGCTGCAGCAGTGTCTGCTCCCGCAGGAGCCCTTTCCATCCTTCCCTGCTGTGCTGCAGCAGTTCTTGCTCCCACAGGAGCCTAAAAAAAAAAAACACTATCTCTGATTCATCGATACTTGATAGCAAAATTATCGCTTACTTCATTAAATAAAGGTTGACCAAGAAAGGAAAAGCCACTACATGTAAAAATTGTAATGTCCATTCTCCAATTCAACCTCATCAGGCTTGCTTTTCTTATGACCAACTCCGGAACGTTCAATCTAAATTCGCACTGGACCCTCTCTTCATCAATGACTTTGGTTCAAAAAAAAAAAAACCTTAACTGATCCTTGCTCAATCAGGCCTACCCGCAGAAAATTTTCCATCAAATCATTTCGCATCGGGGTGGCAACTTCAGCAGCTCAAAATGGGCCTCTCACAAAATCAGACAGAGGCCCTCGGTTGTCGTTCATTAGACATTTTTAAAAATTACATCAGTGTGACGTCTCCGCCTAGCCGTGCGTGTGTGTGTGTGTGTGTTTGTGTTTTAGGTGCCGTCTGGAGGGGGCGTGGCTACACACCTGACACTTGTTGGATTGTGGAGTGAAATATGTGGAAGACTTCTCGTGAAGGCAGTTGGGCGTTTTGTCTCCGTGATGGAGTTTGTCGCTGCACGTCGTGCTGAGTGTTATTTGGATTATGTTAATGTCTGTTTTCTGGCATTTAAATAATTTATATATTGTTTAATATGCCGTGACGCGTCTGGTCTCCGTTTTGTTGCGGCCTGAGTGCTGGCCGTAACAATCAGGTATTATCAACTCCAAAAAATCAACTTCTGGTACAGCAGGGCAGTGGCTCCCTTGGGTCGCAGCGTGAGCCTTTCGTCTGTCATTGAGTTACGCTGCGCGCTCAGCGACGGACGTGGTTCTCCCTCATGGTGTAGCAGAGCCACAGGCCCCCTTCGGTCGTGGTGACAGCCCTCCATCCGATGCATCAAATCACGCCTCGTATACAGTCGCAAGGGGGACACTCTCCCTTCCGGTGCAGCAGAGCTGCAGCTCCCTTCAGACGCAGTGAGAGTCCCTCCATCAGTCACGTTTTCTTGCCTGTTCTGCATCGGAGGGGCTCCCCTCCCGGTGCAGCAGACCCATCGACTCCCTTCAGTCGCAGGGTTATTTTTTAGTCTGTCGTTCTGAGTATGATGCATGCTCGGCAGTGGATGGGGGATCTCCTCCCGGTGCAGCAGAGCCGTTGGCTCCCTTCGGTCGCAGTGGGAGCCCTCCATCCGATGCATCAAACCACGCCTCTTATTCAGTCGAAAGGGGGACTCTGCCCCCTGGAGCAGCAGAGCCGCAGCTCCCTTCGGACGCAGCGAGAGTCCCTCCATCAGTCGTGTTTTTCTGCTTGTTCAGGATAGGAAAGGGCTCTCCCTTCAGCAGGAACGTGGCCACCTTTGGTCGCTGTGAGAACCCTCCATCCGACGCTTCAATTCATGCCTCATATCCAGTCGCAAGAGGGACTCTCCCTTCCAATGCAGAAGACCGCAGCCGCCCGGACCCCTCCCCCAGGACAGCATGCCAAAATATGCCTACTATTCGCCTTCTGATTAGATGTAAGGGTGAAATCGTGAAAATGTGTTACCATAAGATGCATCATTTCAGGTTTGATGATGCCAAATTCAAGTGGCATCCTATTGGAAATTCAGACTATTCTAGTTGTATTGAATGTAGCAGTATGTATAGAAAATAATTTTACCTTGTGTGATCAGTTTTACTAGATTGCTAGATTGTTGCACACATAAATCAAGAATAACAAATAACTATCAAGACCCAGCAGGTTGTTTGGCACATGTTTTGGTCCTTCTGATAACACTGTCAGCAGATGAAAATGCGTGTTTATAAAGCCAGGTGGGTAGGTGTGTTGTTGGAAGCTTCAAAACCCTCCATTTCCGCTGTCCTCACCGTGAAGTTAATTACTGTGCATCTGTAGTACCTCACAGCTGAAGTAAAGATAGTTGTTGTTTTTTTTAAGCCCTCTGCCAGTTTCATTACCTCTAATGCTAGCGTGGGCTCTCAGCATCAATGCCGATTGTCGCTGTTTGTGTGTGTGTCAGCGAGTTGACAGTCACCTGGATGTACTGTAGTTAAAATCTCAAGTCAGAATAATTGGGTTAATTGCTTATATAGTAAACACTGTGTACAACAAAGAAATACATCCTGTGAGGAGGGAACTTGTCAATGTATGAGTACATTTGGAATGATTGAGATTGCAGGACTCAGATGTGTGTGTCTGAGTGAGAAACAACAACACTGGGATGTTCTGCAGGAAGCTGAAAATGATTGTTACTTTTTCCTGACTATTTTCTTCTACTTAGTCTGAATCACCAACATGGACATGAAGAGACTGCTTTGCAGAAAAATAAAACAGATACATGCATTTTGCTTTTTGATGTGTCTTTGGTATCACTTTATATAAGGTGTTTTTATCTACTATGTACATATGTCAAATAAATCAATTTTTGGTACATATTGTGTTCATATTGTATTGTGAACAAAACACTTTTGCTGCTACTAAGACATGGTTTAGATTAAGGACTCCCCTTAGTGATTCATGTTGTTACATACCAGTGAAAGAAAATTGGATCTGTGACACTAAAGATCAATTAATTCTAAATGTGTTTGTTATTTGTTTGAAATACACAGGATATTTAGTTTTCTGGTTTTGAGCTCTTTTCTGATGTAATTCTTGTACTTCTAAAGGGCTTGAAACATTTTAAATGAAATAAAAATGCACAATTCAAAAGTTTCAGCATTCCTTTGAGAGAGGAGAATTTCCATTCAATAATATAGCACCATTTCATGCCAAAACTGCAAGATTTCTTTTTGTATGTTTGTTTGTTTTTGTCTCTTTTTCTTCTTTTTTTTCATTTTACAATGTGTAAGACTCAGGTTCAGGGTCTTGCAAAACACTGGAGTGCAAACTAAATGGGGACTGGCTTGTGTTGGAGCAGTGTCACTAAAAATGAATCACAGCTCTTGTAATGACGATTTCTGGTTGTATTTGGAAGGTTATGCAAGGGCTTATTATCGAGTACTGCATGCAATATATGGCCTGCCTCAAATTGTAGCGGGGAAAAAAAGTTCACTTTGCATGCTAACAAGACACTTCAACCAAGGTTTTTCCACTGTTTACCTGGACAGAATCAGGCACTACAGTGTGGCAGGTTTTTACAAATGCAAGCAGAAAGTGAATAGCATTTGCACATAAATGCAAATAGTTGCATGTAACCTTGAAAAACATTTAAAAGTTTTCAATTGTTATTTATTTTATTTTATTCAATAATTTAATTTAAATTACAGTTGTACTCCACAATAAATTCTGTCAGACTTTCAAAACCCTTCTTCACTTGAATTAAGATTCTAATCATTTCATTTTAAAGCACAGCCACCACAAAATCAGACTTTGGCAACTATTTTTGCTTTGAGATCATTCTGAAGTTAAATTCAGATTTAAAACTCATAACAAGAAGCTGTTTAATAGCTATGATACTGTTTTTGAAATCAATTATTTAGCTTAGTTATGAAAGTAAACACTGGCATTTAACAATGCCTGGGGGGAGGGGGATGGGCTGTTAATAAAAAATAAATAAAGCATGTACAAAGACCCAAATAGGAGTAATCGAATCAACTAATCGAATAAGCATGTGTCCTACTTTGTGTCATAAACTCCTGAAACATTGGTGTCTCATATTTTAGAGCAGTCAATGCAATTTGAGAAATGAATCAATCAAATCTCTATGTATATGAAAATGTTTAGATATAACCCATTTTTTAATTTGTAAAATTTTCAAAAGAAATTAAAAATATATATCAGTTAGCAAATTACAGTTACAGGTGACCCCTTTATTTTAGGTTGTCTTTGTTACAGTGTAATTATACATTAAGAATTTAGTATTTAACTACATGTACTTACTGTATTAGTTAGGGTTAAGCTTAGGGTTACCTGCATTTTATTATGCATAATTAATTGTTACTTTAATAGTAAGTAAATGTAATGTGTAAGCTGGACACCTTAAAATAAAGTGTTATCCAATTGCTTGAATTTTGTAATTATATTATGTAATTCCATTATATATAACTAGTTACTCCCCAGGACTGAAGATAGGTCAAATGTTTTGTATAAACTCTGTGTGTACTATAAAATCCAAACTGTCCTCCTTTGCATTGCATTCAAGTCCTGTATTCAGTGCTTCACAGAACTGCCAACTACAGTATATGTCTGCTCACCTGAAAGTGGACAGCTTCTTGCATTCTTCTTTTCAGATTCACTCAAATTCTGATGGACTGAAAGCAATGTGCCTTTGCGTGGGATCTGCAATCATTGGGTCAAGTGAAACATTTTTATGGAGTTCACATCCAGACTTTGGTTAACCACTTGAGAGCACTCGGAGATATCAGAGTGTCTTGAAGTTACTCCAGCTTTGTTATACTTGGAAGTTTAGATTGTCAAGCACAGAACTCTTTGTGCTTGGCTCTTGGTCAATTTTCTCTTGGTCAAACTTAATATATAAATTGAAGAGAAGCTCACTGTTCTATTAATATGACAGAATTACCATTCCAATCATTAAATATTTACTTGCTGATGTCTAAAGCCGACTTTGTAATGCTGGTGATGTTGAATGTTTCATGATTAAAACTTGTTAAACTGTTAAAAGTGCAAGGTTTCTAAAAATAAAAAATAAAAATACACTTGAGTTCACTAACTGGTATATTCAAACTGATAACCATCATCCATACGCCGACCAAAACCCAAATTGAACCTACACCCTTGGTCACTGACTCACTGGTGAGCAGGCAGCCTTTGGATTTCTACAGAGCCTTTTAACTGAGGATTTGGCCAAAGAGCTCAGCTCTTATTTCATCAGAAATGTAAGAATAACCTCAACAGCAATAGAAGTTAATTAGCCCTTACTTCCTCTCCTAGCCAGTAGTTCACAAAGCTCTTGTAATCTCAAAATGTTGCTCTACAGTTCTCCAATTGGAAGTGCATCTGTTTATACTTCTCTTCAACTTTAACACACTTTTTCACACATCGCAGGCTTTAATCAGTAGAAAGTGGAAACAATAATCACATTTCACAAGCCTGACATTTGCTTGGCTGTCGATTTTGGAGAATACAGCTGTTCCCAAATTGTTTTGGAGATGTTTCAATTTAAAAAGGACATTTATTTCTATTTGCCCTGATGCCTGTATTAAAGAAGATAATAACAGGTATATGTGTATTAAAATTGATTATAATAGCCTTAGATGGAGATATTTTGGTATATAGAGACAAACAACATCTGTTTCTAAAGCAGACTGATTGCAAGGAATATTCACTATACAAAAACTGGAGAAGTTTTCTCTATCTGAAACCTGCTTAAAGTTATTTCCAAGTCTTGGCTATGGGCAAATAATTATGGGCATTTAATTAAGGGTTGTCGAGGTCATGATGAAATGCAGAAAATGTCTTTGTCATTTTAATCAGTGACTGACAGCTAATCCTTTGAAACTATTTTACCGACTTTAGTGTGACTTCAGGTTTCAGTCGCTTTCAGCAAGGAGAATTTTGCTTCTGTAAGGCTGGTGAAGTGGTGCTTATGAGCAGCTTTACATTTGTAAAATTTGATCTTAACAATGCACAGTTATCTAATGCAGCTGACCTAGATTTTTGCATTTTCTGAAGAAACGCAAAGTCTTTATGAAATTCTGGCCCCTAGATATGAAAATAGAAAAGTAATAGAACACCTCTCCCCAATGATTCACATGATTTGAGATATATGTCTGTTGTTATACTGTTTAAGGTAATGGCTTTTGAAAACACCTTAAGTATGAGCATTAATAGTAGTGATGCTTGCCTTAGCAAACACCACTAATTCTACAATCTGCTGTGGAAAAAAAAATAAGCACGCCCCAAAATCAATGGCAGGTGTTGACCCCTTCAGCAGAAATCAATTCTTGAAAGACAGCCACTATCAATCTACTACATTGGCTTAAAGACATTTCTGTTTAATTCCCTTCACAAGAACCACCTCAGCCATGAGATGTTTAAGGGCTTTCATTTATGAACTACCTACTTCATTCCACTGCATTTCAGCTAGGTTAATTTGTGCTTTAACTTGAAAGTCATCATTTGTTCTTTTATTAGCCATTCTTTTTTATTAACTCAATTGACTTGCGCAATTGTTTTGTCACAAGGCGTAACTGCATTAAACCTTAAGGTAACAATGGGCCCTTATTCTCCTCAAGTACACTCTGCTAACATGAGGTTTGATTAAGTGAACACAATAGTAATATTCAGTATCAGAAGAGCATCCTTCAGTCAAACAAGCTCCATACTATCTGGTACACTCATACACCAACTGATGTAAATCTAGTTTTTTTTTTTTTTTTTTTTTTTTTTTTTTTTTGTGAACATTCATTTGAGTACAATCATTTAGCATATTTCAAGTTACATACAATCCTCGATTCAACGATAGAGCATATTTACAATATGTAGATATGTATATGTTTTAACTATAAACTCAACCTTCATTAAATTGTTTCAAAGCATAGCCTGATTTCCTTTTTACAAAGAAAAGTAACCTTAAAATAAAATGTATTATAAATAAATAAATAAAGCTAAATACATCCAGGGTGAGAACATGTAAACATGTGTCCTAATTTTATTCCGTAAATCTAGGTTTCAATCACACCCTAAGAATGTGAGTATAGAATTTGGTATATTGACACACACACACACACACACACAATGCATTGAATAACTGTGAACTGTTAAATCTAAGACTCTTTAGAAGAACCAATTTTCGTTTTCCAAAGAACCTTTCAGTGAACAGTTCTTAGAATCATTGTTTTATTAGTGTGAAGAACATTTTACAGGGATGTTCACATCTTGCATCTAAAAATGTGTGGAAAATGCCAGACACGCACTTTCTCTTTTTTTCTCTCTCTCTCTAAACTCTGAAAGGTTGTGCTCCCATGGCATCTAATCAAACATGACCTGCGCTCTCAATGACGGCGCAGAAGTTCCAGCATAGGTTAACCCCAGACCTCAGTAATTTTCTAACCCTGGCTACGGCCATGTCCGTGCGTGTTCTTGCGTAATAATAATTGTTTATCTTTGGATTATTGCTGTTGCCTCTAATAATTCTGCGTGTGATTTTGTGTGATGTGAACAATTCTGAGCATTATAAAGAAAACCATGCATTTTTGCCTTCTAATGACTTTTACCTCAGTGGAATATTTAACATATTCATTTTCTCAAATGTAATGCTCATTTAATACAGGTCCAGTTTCGCAAAGTCCCTTTTTTGCAAAGTTATAAAGATTTAAGTTTGTTTGATTGTTTGTTTAATGATAAAAAGTAGGTAAGAATATTATGATGGATTATTTACACAATTCACTCACCATTAGCAGGTGTGGCAGTGTGTTCATTTTGGACTCTCGATATCAGAAAACTGGTTTGATCTCTGCGTGAGGAAACATACATCCCAACTGCTGAGACCAAAGCAGACCATGGTTGTTTATCTGACAGTGTTCTCTATGTTTGTCTGCAATGATTCCACCTTCTGAGAAAAAAAGGGGGGGAAAAAGATAAAAGGTCTGTAGTGCGGGTGGAATCTTTTGGGAAAGTGTGGGCACACATTTGTTCACAAATACAAAACTGCCAGGCTGAGATTCCCCTCATCAGAAGTGGTAGACTGTCTAGTCTAGACTGAGGGTGTCTGTTTTTCTCACTTCCTGTAACCCCCTCACCCCACAGATCAACAGAAGTCTACACACACACACACACTACATGTTCATATCAGAGGAAGGCCTGCTCCTCAGAGACATGGTAGTGCTCTTATTTAAGTCTATCAAGCTCTGATTTACCATGATATGTCTTCATGTCAAACATGAACACACTGACACTTCATTAAAATATCATCCACATCGCTACAGCTCTGGACAATACGAATAATAGAGGTGGTGACATTCTAAGGACATGTGCTTTACATGATCTTTGTTTTATAAAAAAAAAAAAAAATAGCATTTGATTTTTAGAGTTCAGCCTTATATTCAACGGTAATTAGTGAAGTTTAACATTACTAGCCACTTTCTCACAGCATGTAGCCATTCAGTGAAATATTTGGCTGCTAGCTGGCATTCCTAGTTTTGGTTGCTCTAGTAACGGCTGTGAACATCACTACTGCTAAGATTTAAATAATGCATTAGATGCATTCCTGTCGGTCAAACATGGGAAAGCCAACTTAGGTTTCAAAAACCCATGTTCAACAGAAAAACAGGACAAAATACAAAAAAAAAAAAAAAAAAAAAATTACCAAATGTAAAGGTTTCCAAACTCACCATCAAAAAAAAAAGAAAAAATACTAAAATTCATATCCTTTGTCCATATCCAGTAAAGGACAATTACTGAAAAAGTCAAGCAAATTCATGGCTTAAGAATTTAGTTCCTTCATTAAATGTACAAAAACCAGGCATACCTAATAGAATGCATATTACAGCTAACATGTTAATGCCGAACTCTATTAAAGTCTATTATCTGCAGAGTCTCCACTATTTGTATTACCCAGAGAGTTGCTTTATATTTAGAGAGTTCCAAATGCGTTACTTTTGAGATTCCATTTCCTTCAGGATGCTTTAGACAGGTGTCTGTATCAGACCACAAGACAGCTCACCAGATTTGGAAAAGAGCCCATCAGTGTTTCGTTTCCTATCTATCCTCTCACACACTTCAAATGATTGACTGTGTCCAGCATCTTTCTCTCCAAATGTTCTTGTTTGGCTTCTTTAATTCTCTCATTCACTGTTTTTGTTCCACAATGGCTCTGGTACTGGTATATTTTTTCATCTTCCACCGTCTTTTCTCTCAAAATCTATCGAAAGCCCTCTCGTTCTTTCACCAGCTGTGCTCCTGTGAATCATTCCACACCATCATTAGACCCACGATCCCTCTCCTCCTGTTCATCCATCTATTACGGCCCTGCACCTCCTCAGCATGTCACTCGTCTATCTCATACTACACAATTACTACTGCACACACAATCACTCTGTCTCTTTTACATATAGACACATGGTCCCTCTGACCGGTTTAGGATCCAAATTGATTTATTTGGTGACCATTTCACTCTCTTTCTCCATTCACGGTGCATCACAGACAGGATTGGAAAACTGTAAATAATCAGTACATCCTTGACATATATTAAACCCATGCGCAGTGGGCACTGGCGTCCAGGGAAGTGAATTCACTGGGACTGCACCTCCAATCCAAGTGAATACAAATTTAATGAGTCAATTAGCAGCCTAAATTAGCATAATTGACAAGCAGCTTGGATAAGCAAGCTGACAACTGGTCTACAGGAATATCTTAAGCTCTTAAGCTCTTATACACAACTGTACTGCTCATTTTTCACATATCTCTTGGCATCTTGTTGGCATAACATTGTCACAGCTATGAGGTTAAAAAAAATTCTTTCACTTACTTGCCACAGTAGGTTTGTTTAATGCATTTCTTGACAAAGATCTCTGCAATTACAAGGAATTGGCTTTACATGGAATATACCAACCCGATCTCACGGCAATTCGTACATTTTTCACAAGGTGGCTTATTCATACGAATTCGTGTGCACAATTCGTATGAATTTGTACGAATGACCTACACCTAACCCCGCCCTTAAACCTAACCGTCACTGGGGTTTAGACAAATCGTATAAAATCGTAAGAGTGAGGTCGTTCAAATTTGTGCGAATTAGCCACCTCGTAAAATACGTACGAATTGGCCGTGAGATAGAGTTGAATATACAACATACAATACACAAAATCTGCTAAATTTGCAGCTTTGACAAATTATGTACACTAGATTTAAAGTTATCTATGGTAAAACTGTCCTAAAAATGGTTAATAAGAAAATTATATATATTTATCTAAAAAAAAAAAAAAAAAAAAAAACTCAAATGTTGCTACTGGCATGACTTAAACACACCAGTCGAAACATTTTGCCATTTTTAAACAGCCTCAGTTTAGTAAGCTACATTTTGATAACACTGTAGTTTGTAATGTGACTAACTGCTTTTTCAAAAGCACAGCTGTTCTATAGTTCTCTGTTTTAAATCATGAGCAGTCTGTGTTTGCAAGCAACATTTTCAAAGTAGCTTCTCCAAGATTGATGCAGATGAGGTCCACAGATTACTCAATCCCCGACCAAGAGGGAAAAAAATAAGCAAGCTTTCTTTCTGTTGGTTTATTAATTTCCCCTTCTGTATAAAATACAAACTTAAAAGTACAAACGGCTAAGGAAAATATTGTTCATACACATCTATGTGTGTCTTTTCCTCTCTATTGACTGAAAAACTTGTCTATTCTAAGGTTACTCCACTAAGATTATTTGTTAGGAAATTTCGAAGCACCTGTGATTTCTCAGAATCGACCATGAACTGTTTAAACTTAACAAGAGTCTGTGATCAGAGCAAAAACTGATCGGCTACAATCTTGGCTTTTTTTTTCACAGAAGAAAACAGGGAAATATTTCATACATCATGTGAGTGTGGCCTTGGTTGAAACTGAATTCTGGCATGAAAATTAGCGGGTTGGCAGCACTCCAATTTTTGAGAAAGAGTTTTCATTTCATTTGTGTGTATTATAATGACAAGTCATCTGGCACTGGATTGCTTTGCTATTTGTTTGTCACTTATGATGGAAAGCAACAGTGACAATGGACGTTTGCTTTTCCACACAAAAAATAAAATAAAGTGAACAAATGTGTCTCAAATCCTGATATACGTTCACTGACGCACAGCTGGAAATTATATGTATCAGAGAGGCTTATAACCTGGATCCTCTTGTGCTTTAAAGTATATATATATATATATATATATATATATATATATATATATATATATATATATATATTCATTATTTTTAGCATTTCCTGTAGTGTAGAGCTTTTACAAAGCACAAACTCCATGCAAAAGCGAATTCATCTGTTTTTCCATAAATATTTCCATTGCTAAGTCTAATAAATTGACCAATCACAACAGACTGGGCCAACTGACCAATCAGAGCATTCAAAATGAATGCTTTAAAGAGACAAGAACTAAAACAGAGTATTTCATGCAAAAGTAAAAAGAGATCCCAAAAATAACTCTCAAGTGAGAATAATATTATCACTTTAAAGCAAAAGAGTTGTTTTGATACACAACTGCTAGTCTATCAATCTATCCCACAATGACAGATGCTACTCTGAAATCTATTTATGTGAACTTGAATAGATCACTTCCCTCAAATCACCATTTGTACAGTTAACATACTACTGATTTTCAAACATTCATCAAATATTCATCAAATACATCATATCTTTATTAAACCAGCCAAAGATCACGGAGAAATATCTAAACACAGTCTAATTAATATTCATGAGCTCTGCCCTCATGAGGTCACAACCACCCTCACAAACCACTCTTCAAATATCATTCTGCCACTATCCCCAACACTTTATAGAACAAAGTGACATCAGTGTCTGCAATACAAAGTGAGTTTGATCCTTTGTTTTGAAGCACAGTATGCAAAACATCGACTCATATGTTCAGAAGAGTGAGCGAAACGCTGGAGCACATGGTAACCAACATGTGAAGAGGGATACTGAGCACGTAATGTCAGCGCATCATCGCTCTCGCCCTGCAGTGGGTCTCTGAAGCAACCCTTATAGATTCAAATCATACCAGCGTGTGCCTTTCAGAAAACATCACCCTCTCCCGCCCGGCTCGCAAAACAGCCACTGCCGGCAGGCATCAATCATCCACTTCAAATAGCTCTCGCTGTCAGATGCAGAAACCCATCCTGTCCAACAGTAGCTCAGAGGGACTGTACCCACACAAGAGGTGATGGGACACATAAATTATTCCATGAGATGGCATTGTGAATACAAAGGGGATAAAGGCCATTTGAGAGCATTTGTCGACTAACAGCAAAGTGTTGCTGAACTGTTGAACATCATGCTACAGACCACAAACGGGAAGTGAAAGGAGGAACAGGGAAGGGGCAGTGGAGCGGGAACACGACTTGACGGAATAATGGGGGTGGGTTTGTATTGATGTAAAATGAAAGACGGTTGCTGTGTAAGATTTTCTACCAGCTATTTAAAACCTGATTTATTGATTCTTTTGAGTGGAAAGGGAAGTGATTGTATTAATTGGTTTAATATTATGCTTACATTCTTTAGGGATAGTGTTTATACAGTAAATGGCAGTTCAAGAGATATACCAACTACAACCACTCTTTCATGAAACCACTTCTTTTTTTATATATTTTTTTTTATTTTTCATGCATGACAGTGTGGCTTTTCTAAGATGGAATGAGGATAATGCAAATTCATCAGAATAGATGGCTTAAAGGTGTTCAAAAGGTTTGGCAGCTTATCTAAATATCTCATGAGTTATTTGATTACATTTGATTACATTATTTTTCACATTTTACTATGCCTTCATCATTTATTTTTGACGCTATATATATGAAGTAAGGTTATACTTAAAACAAGTACAAAAAAAGCCCAATGGGATGATAACAATTAACTTACTTTGCTAACGCTTTATGTTATTGTTATATGAATAGATCAAATAATTTGGGTGAATTGTTCATAAAACAATTCTTAATACCTTGTGTGTAATTTTGCTTTTCGAATACATTTAAATGTTTTACTGAAAAAAAAAAGACAAAAAATATTAGTTTGGGTTTTTATTTTTATTTTATTTTTTCAATGCACATTAAAAAAAAATCAATGCATTAAAAATTTTATAAATACTCACTGACTGCTATTTAATTGTCTTTGCGATGAATCTAACCTCAAACGAAATTCTGAAAATGTCAGACATTTTTGGGTCACAGTCACAGTGTGACTGCAACTACATCGCAATGGGAGTTCAGCCACTGACATAGGTTTGTGTGTAAGAGAACAAATGAAATGTTCTGTAAATATGTTGTTGGCTTGTCTATGTGATGTGCGACATAAATTTCCTTTTACTGTTTAGCATTTCCTTCACATTTCTTGAAGTAATTCCTATCTCATGCTCACTCTGAAGAAGGAACAGCTCTTTTTTCAACCAGTCAAGATAGAATCCAGACACTCTGGCTTGTTTCCAGGGAAAGCAATGCCACCATTAGCACGAGGGCTTTTCAGTTTAAGTGTCAAAATAATGCTGTCAGAATGCCCAGTCAACGCTGTCCCAGTCAGTCTTAGCTTGGAAAATGTTAGATGTTGTATAGTCTGACATAAAAGGCAGTTGATGTTGTACAGTCTGCTGGGGCTTTTACCCAAGATCTCACTGGCATTATATCACACAATCTTGACAAGCAACAATCATAAATGACAGAAACATCACTTGGCACAGCCATGTTCTTTGTGCCATTGTGTCTTTCCACTTAAACTAGTTGATACATGTTTTTGAACCCCGAAGTTTATATGTGCACCATTCTTTAGCTTCTGAACATTGAGGTAATTGCTGCGTCTAAAGCGACACATGTTTGCAGGTGGTAAGAGTGTCCTCTGGTGGTTGTGTCCCTTACTACATCTCCCTGCCGTCCATTGGTTGCTGGGTATATTTCCACTGCATGAAGCCCCAGACTGCAGCAAGCACAGCCTGATAGTGAGCTCTGATGTTCAAAGTCTTGTCTCAGCCGCGGTGGAGAAGTCAGCGGCATGAAAGGAGTTTTCTTTTGAGCTTGCACAGTAATGACAGGCTGGGTCACAGAGTAAGCAAGAGCTGATATTTAAACTGTATGAGGATGGCAGTCAGGGAAAACACAGTGAGACCAGCTGTAAAAATATGCGTCCAAAGGGACGGAGGACACCGCAAGTATTTTAGAGACATTAAAAATCATCCGTGCCATTTATTTACAGCAGTTGTTTTAACAAGTGTGAAATTATTTCAATTGGGTGATTGTCTAAAAGCCCACTAAATGCTTTCTGAAGTCTGCAGTTCTGACCATTTCTACAATGAGTGCTGTTTGTGCTGAAAAGAATGACAGTTTATATACTAAAAATATTTCTTATTTTTATGTAAATTATTCATAACGAACAGCTATTATTGTGCTATGCAATCTAAAAAGCATGTGTTTTGAGAAGTTTGTACCTGTGAAACACAACACGTGACTCAACAGATGAACCCAAAAAGTCATCGAAGCAAGTTAAATCACTTTAAATATTTCAGTTGGGTATCTCATATTTGCTTTTGCGCACACTGTAAGTTTAGTGTAGGGTTCAGTATCCATGCCAACCATAACAAAAATTAGCCATTGTTTTACTTCAAATAAACCAAAAAACAATGGTTACTTAAATAAAACTATGGCGACCACAAATGAATCATGATCTTGATATCTTGAACTTAGTTTGACTATGGTAGTAAAACTGTAGCTATACAAATGGTAATCAATGAGCCAAAAAAAACATGGTGACTACACTTTTACTGTAATTAAACCGTGGTTAATTTTCATAATGGAAGATATGTGCAAGAACAAGAGCTCAATTCACTGGACATTTCTCTTCAAAACTACCATAATAAGTGCAAGACTTAATACTTATATAGACTTATATATAAAACATGTCGCCACCCAACACAACTATATTTCAATTAAATCGGGCTGGAAGTGCAGTATGCAAATTGTGTTCACCAAAAATGTTTAAGTCATTTTCGGTCACCAGTATCTGATTTGAATAATTCCTTCAGTGCTAAAACATCACCATAAGTGAACACAATTCATATTCAACACGTCACCAACTGTGCATAATATCAGTGAAGCATGTGCATTAGTTCCAGGATATGTGGTTCTAATATATTACAAACCTCCAAAAGTTCTCCCTATGGATATTCTCCCTATGGTTTTGGCTTGAATCAGATTCACTTGCTTTCACTGAGAGGTTCTATTTCTCCATCGCCTCAACCCACTTTACTCTAGATCTGCATAGCTAAGGGGTGGGTGTCTGTGTTTTATGGACTTTCTCTAATGACCACAGCACTAGCCAATAGCTAATTGATGAAACAATCCAACATTGCTCTGGCAAAGCGGTCCGGTCAGTTGTCACAGCTTCTGGCTATAGCCGTTGATGTATTGAGAGCTAAATTTATCCCAGCAGACCGCAGGGAGCCTGCTTGGGTTCCGGCCCCTCACTGGGGAGCCCACAGCAAAAGCACAGCTATGATGAAGAAGGTGATTAGAACAAGAAAGAGTGCGGTTAATACTGCATGAGGATGAGATAGAGAGAGACATGGAGAGAGGAGGGGGTATGCCTCCATTAAATTAGTTTTAAATTGTCTCTTTACTTCTCCTCCTTTATCCAGCCCACTTCAGAGGAAGGAGGACTTAAGAAACTCCTTCTCTGGCCAAAGCTCTGTAAAGCTGACATGCTCAGGATTATGTAACCATTACAAACTGAAGTTAGTCTCAGGTACTAATGGAAATAAAACCACCTGAAGTTACAGCGTTTACATCAAGTTCTGAATTTAGCTTACAGAGTCCAAGTATTCTGAGTAATGTATAAAAAAATAAAATAAAATAAAAAACATGATGAGGTAAGTATCTCTATATTTCCTACACTTTAAGGAATTTAAACTTAGGCATGGTACTTGCTTGCACAGTTTGTGTTATGGAAATGAATAAAACAGTACAATATAGGTATTTTTTGTGACATCCCTTCCATCAGGGACAGTCACCTGATTCAAAAAGATACATCTAAGCTTTAGCATGTTACATTCAATCACAAGGTTGTAAGTTTGGGTCATTTTTCAATGTATACATTCAGACTTAAATACTTACTTTAAGCTTTTAAGGGAGAAAATAAATTGAACTGTATTCAATATTTTCAAATTTTGTTAACTGCAAGAACATTGTTTTATTTAAAATAGCTGCATTTTTCAATGCATGCTTTGTAGAATCAAAAAAGTTAAAACTGACATTTGCAAATGTAAGTTTAATATGGAGTTCCCCAAAGAGGTGTGTTGACTTGATACAATGTTGCTAAAACCATTTAGTGGTTGTTTGTCAGGTCCAATTACAGGCAACATTAATAGGTCTGTCAATATGGGGAGTTTTCCCAAGGTAATGGAGGACTGCTACAATAACACCTTCTTTTAAGCTGGAACTTTCAGGGCTTTGTAATTATAAACCCATTAGTATAGTGCCTGTTAGTGGTGTGGGGCAAAACATCTTACCACTCATCTTAACAACAGTCCTATTTAGGTGAATTCTTTTTGACAAATGTTAAATAAAAATGGATAAGGTTGTAGTTGTTGGAGCCATAAATATTAGACATAACAAAAGATTTTGATACTGTTGACCATTGTTGTCTTATTAAAAAACTGTCCCTATTATTCCTAGGACAATTACTTAATATCCGGACTGTTTAGAGAATGAAGGTAAATCACACATGTAGAGTTGGTGTACCCTAGGGATCTGTTTTGGGACCTCTCGTATTTTGTCAGAATAGCAATAACATGCCAACTGTTTGCTGTGGTTGTAAGGTACAGTATAAATGTGTGCAGATAAAAAAGAAAAGAAAAGAAAACATTAAAAAATCCAATTTGATTTCAGATTTTGAAAGTTGTTTATATGAACCCTAAACTTTTGAAGTATGTTTTACCTACAGTTTTGCTCAAAATTATTTATACCCTTGGTAAATATAATCAAAGAAGGTTATTTTGCACAGTAATAGTTATTTTGTTTTGAAAATTTACTAAAATCTAACCTTTCATTGAAGGATAAGAATTTAAAATGAGAGAGAAATATCATTATGAAATTCATGTTTTTTCTCTAATACATATGACACAATTAATCACACCCTTTTATCCGATACTTTTTGCAACTTTCTTTTTAAACTTAGGCATGGTACAGCTCTGACTGAGTCTTTACCTATAATGCCTGAAGAGTTTAGAGAACATATGGCAGGAGATCAGAGACAATTCCTTCATACAGAATCTCTCCAGACCCTTCAGATTTCCAGCATCATGTTGATGCTTCTCCTCTTCAGAAAAACCCAGCAGAGATCCAGCAGAGTTTTGGATGAGAGCCTTCTTTTCTAGTTTTTATTGAAACCCTCCCAAATAACATTTTTGTGTGTGTGCTCTTGTTTTTGTGACATATCGGGACATAACTCTGTATAATGAAATGGGAATGACACAGGTATTACAAGGAGAGGGTGACTTATGAGGACATAACCCATGTTCCCATTTTTCAAAACACTTATAAATCATACAGAATGATTTTTTTTTTTTTTTTAAGAAAGTAAAAATGCACAAAGTTTCCTGTGTGGGTTAGGGTTAGGTGCAGGGTTAGTGTAGGGTGGTAGAATACACAGTTTGTACAGTATAAAAACTATTACGCCTATGGGATGTCCCCACTTTTCACAAAAACAAACTGTGTGTGTGTGTGTGTGTGTGTGTGTTTGTGTTAGGTTTTCTGAACTCAAGTCTATTGCCAAGTATTTTCTACAGTTATCCAGCTGTGATCCTTGCAGTCTTTGGTCACTCAACTATTGTGCATTAGGACGACATACTGTTGACACTAGTCCTCGTACTGTATTTGAGAAAATGTATTTATTTCATTATGTGAATTTTCCCCCACCTTTTTTTTTTTTTTTTTTTTTCTATAATTAAAGGTAATATATATATTTCTCATTTATTTATTTTTTTTTTTTTTTTTTTTTTTTGATGAATGAACGAACAAACAAACGAATGAATGATCAAGTGGATAAACAATGTGGATTTATTTTCATAGACTTCTTTGATTATATTTACCAAGGGTATGAATAATTTTGAGCACAACTGTATTTGTTTATATGCAGAACCTGATAAAGTCATCGCGATATGACATACCAGAGCTACTGTCTGTCACATTTGCTTTGATGACATATATGTCAGAAGATTTTTTATTGAAATATTTAGTAAATATATACAGTCTCCTCCACTCAGTCTCCTCCACTGATCAGTTTGTAAAATCTAAATAAATATGACTTTACATGCTCATATAATGCAAAAACATATGCAACACAACAATGTGCATGTGCGCAAGGTTCATTGACTGTATTATTTCAGGTTCAAACTATAAGTCAACAGATCCTTGCTAAACCCACCGGGTGTCATTGTGATCACATTCACTCCTCACATTCACCACACACTTTAAGAGCGCAATGAAAACACAATGAGTTTAAGGGATGCAAAAGAGATTTGGTCTTTCTCTGAAACTTTATCTTCTGGTGTCACAGTCTCCTTTGACTTCTGTAAGAATGTGTCCTTGATGGACAGTATCAGTGATATGTTATTGATTAGCATGGACAGTACTTTCTACTTGGTTCCTCCGTTTAAAATGAATAAATAGAAAACATAAAAAACTCTTCATTCTGGATAGGATTAGGGATGTAGAATATAATCATGCAGAATACATATTCTATATATACATACACACACAATATTATAAGCACTAATAAACAGACAATATGTTAATTTGTTAATTATAGGAATGCTAATAGGAATACTAGTTACATGTGTCCCTTCAGAAGAGGCTTGAGATTGACTCAGTCTGACGTGTCTCAGATCACCTGTTGATATATGTTTTTAACATTACAAAAAATAAAAAATATAGAGTAAAAGGTGTTTTTTTTTCTTTCTTTTTTTCAATTTGAAGTCCTCAGAACTTGCATATGACATAAAGTTCACATTTGTACTATGTCCCTTTATATAAATGAAGAGTTTCTTTGCACTTATAGTTAAATCTTATTCACATTAGTCACTTAATTGGTCTGTTTTCTCGTGTTAGACTCTATCCGAACTGTATGAGAGATATCGTCTGTAATTATTGTACAATTATAGAGGGGACATAGTAATTACACACTTCTTAAAACCATTATAATTTCTAAATAGTTTGTGGAGGAAATCAGTGAATCCTGGATTTTTTTTTTTTTTTTTTTTTTAATACTGAAGTATCAGATCTATTCAGACTATTATTAAGTGCTAGATGCCATGTCAATTTCTTATGGGAAAAAAAAATAAAAAATAAGGAAAATGTTACTATAAGGTTTCTAGATAACCTGAGAGTTGCTGTTGGGGGAGTATTTCAGATAGAAACAATATGCAGTTAACGGCAAATGCATCTGTCTGTCATTACATCGTTCGTTAAGGTGACTTCTTCTGTGCAGATTGTATAATTAGACGCGACATGCCTTGAAAACTATAGTTGAACTTTAAACTCCAGTAACAATCAGAGTTGTAATTATGGTTTGAAGAGGCGTAGTTGGGGGAGGAGGAAAGATAGGTTTTTAAATTGTGCCTTTTTCAAACTCACAAGGGCAACGGAAATCATACAGAGAGAATCTTGAAAATATCACCCATAACCCCAATATCTCTGATAGGCTACAGAACTAGCATGACAACATCAGCGTGTCAAACAATAAAAGATGAAGCATAAAGGAAGGATTCCGCATGACCTCTTCAAACTTGATCCATCTGCTGAATTGTTAACCTTTATGGGGAAAAATCAAAGAGACAAAGCTGATTGTTAAATTTAATCTTTCTTTATGGTTCAAAACAGGTCAAAATGCAACCAATTGGATCTGATGAGATTTTCTGTTTTGTTCAGCAAGACATGGTCAAATATTCAAACCGCGAGGCAGGCTGAAACCGACAACGCATTCAAAGTAACCACAGGGCCCATCATATTTTCATTTAAAATGGCAGGCAAATACAAATGCAAAACGCTTAGTCCTTATTGACATTAATACCTCTGGAAGCTCAGTCACTCTTCCTAATAGGAAAACATGTCAAATTATTTATATTGAATAAATCATTTACCCACTAACACCAATAATGTGTTTGTATTTTTCCTCATACCAAATATGATTACAGACATCTGAAGGAATATATTAACATTCATTATCAAACTGTGTGCACAGGTTTTCTTTAGTTTTGTTAATGTCTACATCGTATAAAATGATGTAGGCAGCTGTCCACAATATTGGAACTGAAATTTGGCAGGGATTGTCAGATATTGACTAACTAGACTACTAGCAAGAGCAAGAAGAGCAAGAGCAAGAATCATACTTAATTTTGAAGCCGGTCAATTCAGCTGGTGACAAACATTGTCATAGTGCAGAAGTAATATTCTCTAAAAGAGAATGAAAAGTCAGGCACACACACACACACAAAAAAAAAACAGATAGGTAGGCAAATTCTAATACATGCAATGACCATCACACCTCGTTTTCAGGCAAGCATGCCCATATACAAATGGATGCAAAAGCATTTGCTATTTAAACAACTTGAAACGTGAAAATGATAACTGCGTTGAGCTGAAACTAGCAAAAAACACTTGCGCCAGGCCTGGCCACATTGCCACATTGCACCGGGTGTATGATAGGGCCCTCAAAGTGCTTTGTAGTCTACCTCAAATCTTAAATGTATTAAGAAAAAAAAAAAAAAAAAGAAAAAAAAAACTATATTTGCAATAATAACGAAATATAAAAGGCCTCATAAAGAACGTGCAGTGCAACTACATTACCGTTTACCTGCTTATTTACTAGTGTAAAGAAGTGCACTTTGTAATATTGATGAATTAAGTTAACTTTAAAAAGATTTATTTTAAACAGTTTTTTTTTTTTTTTTTCGTTTTTTTTACATTTTACATTTCAGTGTGTTGTTTGATATTGCATGTAAAGTTTACATGTTTTAAATGTGCGCTAGTAATTTGCACCTTATTATCCCAAATGTGTAATTACAAATGTATTTAAATAAGTTTCAATATAATTAAATTAAGGTCATTAAGTAATTAAAGTATATTCTAACTTTTTTTTCTCTAAATTTGGCAGGACACTTTAAACATTTCAAAGACAATAAGTAAGTAATATGTAATTTAGGCAATTATGAAATTACATATAAAGATGTACTTAAGTGGACCAAAACACTGAATTCAAACTTTTAATTTAATTGTAAATAACATTCAAACATTGCATTCAAAGTATATTATTTCCATGATGAGTTCTCATTTTAAAAGTATGCATTCTTTTCACAAGGGGTATCCATGCAAGCAGTACAAAAGAACAATTCATCAAGGTGTGATGAAGCAGGGTGTCTCTGAGCACAGGGAGCCCAGAGCTATGACTGCAACAGTCATTGAGCCAAAGAGTTATAATTAATTCAGAAGCAGGTAAATTGAGTTGTTGACAATTTCTGTCATAGTGCGGAACCAATCATCTCTACAAGAGAGACTCGAAATTCAAATCCTGGCATGTAAGACAGCGCTGGTTTCTGCAGGGGCCCTGAGATACATATTCATGCCACTGCTTAATTATGTATGCATATGCTAATGCAGGTCTCTTTGGGTCCACTCAGTCTTATTTAGGCGATAGAACACTGACCGAATATAAGCTCTTTCTTTCAATTTTCAACAGTACTGAAACAGTAGTAAATCATTGTCTGGATCACGTAGTCAATACCATGTCAGGAGTAAGTAAAGGATGTTCTCTTGCATTTTTGTGGCTGTTTAAGCCAGACAACATTTGATGGTATTTTTTAATGAAGCAACTGCAGTCTGAGCTGGCAAAGATTTCAGGAAGCCCATTTATCTTAAAAATTATCAAAGCCTGAACATGTAGCTCAGGTAGGGGACACCAGAACAGACCCATTACAGTGTTTGGAACATGCTGTAAACAGCTCTCACTTCACACATCATTAAGAACTTTGGGAAACTGATCCTGAGACAGTTCCATGTTCATGAAAATCTGCATTTCACCTTCAGGCATGCATAGCTGTAGATTATGTTTGAATCTACATGCTTCATAGCACATACTTCCACCTGGACAGAATAGAATAGAATAGAATAGAATAGAATAGAATAGAATAGAATAGAATAGAATAGAATAGGCATGTGTTATTATACGGATGAGTAAATCTGATTTGTTTATTCAAGAAAGAAGCATACTCCAGGGCTCAATGCTGGGTCCACTTATCTTTTTGTCAATTTTTTTAATGAAATTCATGACATTTGCCAAGTATGGCAACCCATACTCAGAATTGGTGCTCTGCATTTAACCCATCCAATTGCACACACAAAGCAGTGAGAAGTGAACATACACCCGGGGCAGTGGACAGCCATATATCCAGTGCCCAGGGATCAACTGGGGGTTCAGTGCCTTGCTCAAGGGCACTTCAGCCAGGGGTATTGAGGATGGAAGAGAGCGCTGTTCATTCACTCCCTCCCACCTACAACTCCTGCTAGTACCAAGACTTGAACCGGCGACCTTCTGGTAACTAGTCCAAGTCTCTAACCATTAGGCCACAGCTGCCCGTTATTTATTAAATATATATATATATATATATATATATATATATATATATATATATATATATATATATATATATATATATATATATATATATATATATATATATATATATATATATATATATATATATATATATATATATATATATATATATTATGACACTGCCCTTATGTCAGGGAGTCTTAATCACATCCATCACTTCAGTCAACATATTCATCAGCACTAGTACACATCGGATCCCAATCTCCTGAATTCTGAAGCACCTGTTTCAGCTCACTAGGCTGCCTATATTACTGCACTCACCCCACAGCCTCATTGTCTGGTCTATAGTTTGCATAGCCTTACAAGCCTGTAAGAACTGTTTTATAATACCTTTACTAACCTCCTGCCTCTTACTACATAGTTTAAAATTGTTATTGGATGTTTATTTGAACTAATCATTATGTAATGTATAACTTACTTAAAATACTTAAAAGGTAACCATCACAATAATAACCCTTTGATGCACAAGCTTTGAAACCCCTTCTAATACACAACATGGGTCTAAAATGACCTGCAATAATTTCCTATGTTATTTCATAATATTCAAAATATCTTTTCACATTTACCATAATTTTTTAATTTTCTTTCTTTCGTTTCCCTAGGTTTTCCCAGGATTTCAAAATGTCCCATCTATGCAACCTTGATAAAACTCCTGCCTGATGTATACCTGTGGCCGGGTGGTGGCTGTGTTTTGTTTTTCATCCCACATCTTCCCATTGCTTCTGTTATAAGGTTTTGAAGGTGGGGCCTGCCCTCCAAGCACCTCTTCATATGTGTCATCCCCAGATCTTTGACTAGCTCCTTTGGACGTTGGTCAGACCACCCATGTAATCAGGGTGTTGTGCAGTGAAGTTGGTGTTGGCCAGGGGTGGTTAACGTCAGTCCTGGAGAGCCACAGTCCTGCAGAGTTTTAACTTTATTAAAAAATGACCTAACTGTAGCTTTATTTTTTATATATATATACTTTATTGTGTCTTTCAGTTCAAAAACATAATACAGTTAATACTTATACAAATAAACATGTCCCTTAAAGACATCCTTTTATTTATTTATTTTTGATTTTTTATCAATTATTATTCCTCATTCTTCCATCTACTCACTTCTTTCTTTGTGATAATACCCATCACCAATGCATAAAGAAAAATGAATGCAATTAATAATAATAATAATAATAATAATAATAATAACAATAACCAATATACCTAAACACGTTTTCATATACATAAAAAAAAAAAACATAATTCATTAAAAAAATGAATCTTCTGGGATCAGACACAACACAACAACAAGCAGTTGATCATGCATATACTGATTATATATTGTTGCTGTCAGACAGAAACATTGTGTTCAAAACCATTACTTTTCAGGAACACTGAC
Source organism: Carassius gibelio (assembly GCF_023724105.1). Taxonomy (NCBI): domain Eukaryota; kingdom Metazoa; phylum Chordata; class Actinopteri; order Cypriniformes; family Cyprinidae; genus Carassius; species Carassius gibelio. The sequence goes on from NC_068407.1 coordinate 15,421,751, forward strand.
AGACATAAAGGGTGACCAGTAGTATTGATTAATGACAAAAAAATACAAATCATGAAATGTGGAGATACAAGGTTTCTGCCTGACAGCAATTACAAATACCTTTATATAATAACATATTATTTCGACTTTTTTGTTTTGTTTTCCTAGCTAACGCTAGGTCAATGTAACCTTAACCTGACATTCAAATATTATGTCCAGTTATCTTCCCCAGTATATAAAATATTTTCTGTGCTAATAAATTATAAAATAGCACTAAATGCTTCAATCATACAAAAGCAGCCATGTTGAGTTGTGAAATGTGGAGCAGGTGAAAAGTTTTCTGCAGTAAATATGTTCCTACATACTATATATGTATATAAAGTATATATATATATATATATATATATATATATATATATATATATATATATATATATATATATATATATATATATATATATATATATATATATATATATATATACACACATATACATATAACCATAATGATCTGTACTCAAAAACAATATATTTAATGAATACCTGGAATAATAAATGATCAAATGCATTTCTTTCAAAGAATCAGCAAAGAATCATTCAGGCATGATTGAAATAACACAGGAAATGGATACATTGTAGACCCATGTGTGTAAAACTGATGTAAAAGTACAGAAGGAAAAATAATCAAAATGAATTGTGGAACTCAAAAACAACATAATTTAAAGACTACCTGGAATAATAAATGGTAGAACATTTACTTCAAAGATTCAGCAAAGAAAAAAAACTTGTCCACAACTGAAATAACATAGGACATGAATACAGGTCATTTTAGATCCATGTTGTGCATTAGAAGAGTAATGACACAAAAACTATTTTTATTAAAAAAGTACGAAATAAAAAATAAGAATTGTTAAAGATCAAAATTGAGGAATTCCTGGAATACTGTATAATAAAATTAATTTCTTGCAAAGATACTCAGTCGGGTCACTTTAGAGCCATATTGTGCATCAAAGGGTTAAAAAGTATTTAATTGGTTGCATTTTCAAATGTGTTAAAAATCCCTGTTATCTTCAACAGTATCTGGTACCATGGTATTCAACATATCAATTAAGACATTCTACACAACTTTTTATTTTTATTTAAATTAACAAAGCAACTATGCACTCAACCCCGATTAAAGTACTTCAGTTGAGTGGAGCAACTTCAGATTTTCCAACTCCACTCCAGGGTTTCCCATTTCCTGGCTTCCTCTGTAAATTATGTAGTAAACTGCATTTGCATTTAAATAGGAGATATTTGAGTAGTTTTCCAAGACAATTTTAAATCAAGAAAATTTATAAAAATACTACATAGTGTCCAGATGGTTTTGTCAATTGTTATGAGACTATTAATCTTAATTTGAGAAAAAATTAGATTGAGACATTTTAGCTGTTAGTGACATCAGGCATCTGCCTGAAGCAAGCAGATGTTATGTGCTGGGTGGGATGGGAACTTTTTAGAATGTGTGATGTTGCATTTAATGTACAGAAACCCACAGTATTTCAGGCATAACATTTTTTACAATTGGTTACATGCATATCTCAATATACATAATGAATACTCTTCAAATAGTCTATACAACATTTTCGGATTGGGTTTTTGGTATGTTTGATTTGGCATGGAGCAAAACTCTGCCAGTGGCCCTCCAAGACCAGAGTTTCTCATCCTTGTTTATGTAATGCAAATTGACTGTCAGAGGAAAAGCAATGCATATGTTTTGTAAAACCATTGAGATAAAGTATAAGAGCAGTAGTCTGAGATGAGATATAATCAAGGCTTCAATTGTGGTGTCAGTTGTGAGATGTTTTCATCAAGCCAACAATAGATGTAATCAGTCTACAAAAGCATTGAACTGAACTACATTTAGTTTTTACACGGGCAAAGACTCCAAAAAGGAGTAGAGGAGTTTTGTACAACCAATATATCCAGGTAAGATATTTGGGGTTTGGAACAAAACAGGACAGAGAACAAGCATCAAACAAACTGTTTTGTTATCTATAGTGTTGTTTTAAAGATTCATAGAGATTGAAGCCAGGCCAACACTCCACACTATGATTTGTGTATGAGGCTCCTTTCAACTCGGCCAAAACAAGATGAGAGGAAAGACTGTGTTTGGGAGCAAACATGAATGTAAAAATAGTAAAAAGGGTATCCACATCCAACCAGATTTGAACTCATAATACAATATAAGTGCATCTGTATTATTTAATTCAAAATGAATAAACATGTTTTAATCCACTTGTCTTCCATTGATCTTTAGGCCTTCATCAGGCAAAACCCCAATGCCAAATAAAGCTTTATTAAGAAATGAATGCCATAGTTTATAATGGCAATGTTTATTGGATATACAATCTAAACATTATCCAAGTATCCCAGTGTGAACACTGTCCATCCTAAAAAGTATGTTGGGTTAGAATAAGTATGTCCCAAAGCAGTTACAAAGTTCCTTTATGGCCTGTTATTTTCTGTAGATTTAGGAGGTGTGGATCTATACACACTCTATTGCCCACAACCCATTGCACTTTGGAAGAATTTGAACTAATCATGATTTTAAAAAACTACAAACATGGCAGATGTTTGTGAGACCTTACGTGAAGATGTTCTGAAAAGGGGTTATTTTGAGCATTTCCCTTCTAAGTTTTGTACTGTATATGTGTATTTGTGAGTATACTAAATATTATGTGCATTACGATCTGTAAAAAATACATATAAAATATGTATATTACATTTGCTTCTTATGTAAGAAATAAATCACATGAAATGATAGAATGGCAATGCTTCTAGGATGATTTCCTGTTTTCAGTCCAAGACGCTGTGTTTTAGGCTCTTGCATTTCCATGAATCTGAAGGACAGTTGGTTCGTAGAATGACTGAATTGAATAATTCTGTCCACCTACTCTACTATGCAGAAGTAATGTGTGAGACTTTCCAATTCATTAGTCACCATATGTAAATATCTATAAGTGTAACAATATATTGTAAAACAATTTGAGCTACAAGCTGAAAAAAAAAACAGTTTGCAATATAAAGCAGCAGAACCTGCAAAAAAAAAAAAAAAAAAAAAAAAAAAGTCAAAACCTGTTTTTGTACAGGTAAAATTGTAATCAAATTATACCGGATGCTGCTTGTGTTACAGTTAAGGTGGATATAACAGGTAATATATTAATTGTTTGAAGTATGTCTGACATTTTTCTTTAATCCTAGCATTTATTTCTTGCTATTACAGTATGTATATGTTTCTGGTAGTTCTGAATGGGTAGAGGCTGGGATTTAGTGCATTTGAAGTGAAAGTACTTGATGAACATGTACTGTGTATGGATAGCATTCACTCAATATTGTTATCTCATTTTTGACCAAGATGGATTTCAGAGGATTTTGAATTGGAGGCTCTTCATATTTTGATATAATACTGTGTTCTTTATGTTTCTATTAAACACTGTTTTTCCATCGGATTAATAAAGCATTTACAACATCAATATCAGCATGTGAACACCTAGCAGCAGTGGATATCCCAGGTCATTCCAGTGCTGACATCATCACAAAGAGTGCCATAATATACTCTGACAGCAGGCAGTTACATAAACCTGTATAATTGGGCCATACAGTACAGGGAGGCTCGTTTCATTCCTGGATGACCTCGATGGGAGTCCAGGTGAGAAGAAAAATGCCAACATTTGTGATTATATGGGACAATGTGACATTTAAACACTCCCATGCAGCCAAAGAGTGCTTCACAGTCTATCTTAGAACAATGCATTTTTAACTTCCACAATATCCGCCTGAACCCTGTAGAGGAGCTTTGGTTCGCATAGAGGTGGTAAGTCTATGACCAACATCCATCTAACCAGATGATTCTCTTGGTGTGATGAATGCTGCTTGCTCCAAAAAAGGGTGTATTTTCTGAGACAACTCCTGAAATGCAGAGGACTTCTTTGACCATAGGTTTGGTTTTCAACATTTTAGTGGACACCTTTTTTAGGTGTGTGCTGAAATTACGTCTTGTTGGCCTATTCAGTTCAAAAGTTTAAAATGAATGCATATTGTTCTTGCATATTGTATTACAATTCTCAACTTGTAATATGCAAGATATCCAGGATGCAATGTATTCAAAAAAATCCAAGCATTTGAGGTTTCTGACAGGCCTTGTTTAAATTGGAGAGGCCTTGCTCTCCACAGTGGCAGCATTAAAACGGAGTAGAAGGTGCTGACCTACTCTACATTTTTCTTAATTGTCTCAGAAAGTACAATGTTTGTGTCTTTCTGATGAGGTGGTCTGTGCTATCCGCTGCGGGTATGGGTGCCTAGGGACTTGAATGAGCCTGTAATGGTAGCTTGCTGCCTGTGGAGAAAAAAATAAAAAAATTAAATTGGTTTAGTTCTTGTTATGTTCTTTTTTTGAATGTCTTCAACACCTGCTTTTCAGCAGATCGATGCAGGCAAATGACCTTTCCTGAATCATAGGCTGCCAACATATGCTAGGCAGAATGTGAAGCCAGATGTGTCCAGTAATGGGGAAAAAAGACTGCAAAAACACACAAGCACAAAATCTTAGCATTTCATCACCTTAACGCGTGAAAAATCATGTTTCTTTTGAATAAGTCATGTTTAATTCTCTGTGTGAGGGACCGAGAAGCCAAGAACAAGGAACACAAGCGTTGCGCAAACAAATGGGTCTTTATTTGAACCCCAAACAAAATAACTTTACACACTTATAACAAACATAAACAAACAGAAACCGAGATCAAAACAATTGGACAAAAACCAAACAAACAAACTAAAACTGACCTGCTCAAATGAACAAAGCAACAGTTTATAAAGGAAGGGATGTGCCCATTACAAATTAAGAGGGGAAACAATTTAACTTTACATACAACATATAACCTTACATAAATCAAAATCAAATCAAACAGAGATGCATTGTAAATAAACATAAGGAAAGCAAAATGTAATCAAATATCATAAATGTACAACTAAATAAATCAATTAATAAACACATCAACGTTCCTTCCTCCCCCCGGAAACTCCCAGTGAATGGTACGTCCAGACGGAACCAATAAGCTTAAATATGGTGTTCCTGCCGGACTCTTGTTTTTCGTCACACCAGGATGCGGCTGCAACGGACCATGGCTGAAGTTGATCATCGGTAAACTTAAACTCAAAATAGAAACAAATATAAATAACAGATACAACATAACTAATTTGTGTGCACTTCAAATCAGTCACAATGTATTGTAAATGTAAATGTAAACTTATGCAAACCTAACAATAAATGGAGAATGAATGAATTGTGTTTCCTGTGGTTACTTATGCGATCATACTGAAACAAATGAAAATGAATAAGAAGTTTAAATAAAGCTCATTCTGAAATGAATGTCCTTCATGTAAATATATGTATGCATGTGTGTGTGCGCTGGATACATCCACTTTACCGCTCTTGTGCGGCCACCACTCGGGCCGTCACATTTCCCCCCCCTTCAGGAATCTCGCCAGTAGAGCGGGAGAGATAGTCAGCAGTAACGTTGACTTTTCCAGAAACGTGTTGTATCTTGAATCTGAAGGGCTGCATGGCGAGATACCATCTTGTAATCCTCCCATTAGAATCCTTCATTTTCTCCAACCACTGCAATGCTTTATGATCAGTCTCTAGGGTAAACTCACAGCCTAGTAGTGTTATCGTAGGGAATCCAACGCCCACTTTATGGCCAAACACTCTTTTTCCACCGTTGAATAACGTACTTCTCTCGGAAACAGTTTGCGATTAATGTAAGCCACTGGCTGTCGACTCTCTGGTGGTCCTTGCAATAGAACGGCTCCTACTCCCCTCTCAGAGGCATCAGTCTGTACAATGAAAGGACGACTAAAATCAGGATTGTGTAGCACATCGCTGGTTGTCAAAGCTCCCTGGATGTCTCGGAAGGCTTTCAATCTCTCCTCAGTCCACTGCAATTGGTTCGGGCAACGTGCCCCCACCATGTCCGTTAATGGAGCAGCCCTACTGGAAAAGTTAGGGACAAAGCGATGGTAAAATCCAGCCATCCCCAAAAATGATCGCATGTCCTTACGTGTCTGGGGTACCGCACACCTCTCCAAAGCTTGAACTTTCTTCACCTGCGGTCGCACAACACCCTGGCCGATGACATAACCCAGGTATTCGGTCTCCTGTTTAGCTATAGCACACTTGGTGGGGTTGACCGTTAGGCCGGCATTCTGAAGACGCTGCAAGACTTCTGCGAGATGTTGCACATGTTCCTCCCAGGTGTTACTGTAAATGACAATATCGTCAAGGTATGCAGCAGCAAAAGGTAAGCCCCGTAACACTTGGTCAATTAATCTCTGAAACGTTGCCACGGCCCCATGAAGGCCAAAAGGTAACACCTTAAAATGGAAAAGGCCCCTTGGTGTTCTGAATGCAGTCAAGGGCCGTGAGGGTGGAGTCAGTGGAATTTGCCAATAGCCTTTAGAAAGGTCCATTGTTGGGAGATATTTGGATTGGCCCAAACGATCAATTAGGTCACTTATGCGAGGGGTAGGATAGGAATCAAACTGTGATACTGAGTTGAGATATCGGAAATTTATACAGAACCTTATACTCCCGTCTTTTTTTGGCACAAGGACTATGGGGTGACACCACTCACTGTTCGAAGGCTCAATAATTCCCAAGCGGAGCATAAGGTCTACCTCTTCCTGCAAGGGCACCTGCAATCTTTCCGGTATCCTATAGCTCTGGCGTTTCACGACAGCATCAGGTTTCAGTATCACACCATGCTCAATCAAGTTGGTAAACCCAGGATATTCAGAAAATACCTTAGAAGTGAAGAGAACTTGTACTTGGGACTGCTGGGAAGCCGTTAGATGATCTAGCCCGATTTCTCCAGGAACTGGCTGTGGCAGATACTGCTCATCAGATTCTTCCTCTTCAACACAGCGAATCATCAGTGACTGTGCCTTTTCAGGACGAGGAACCCACTCTTTCAACAGGTTGACATGCAGAACCCGACTAGATCGATCTTGACCCGGCATACTGATTTCATAAGTTGTAGGACCCAGGCGTTTCTTGATTTCGTAAGGACCCTGCCATTTCGCTAGTAGTTTACTCTCTCGGCTGGGCAACATGACAAGTACCTTTGTACCGACCTCCAGGTCCCTTTCTCGAGCCAGAGGGTCATACCACGTCTTCTGCTTTTCTCTGGCTTCTGCCAAATGATTCTGAGCCAAACCGGTCATCTTCAGCAAACGTTCCCTCATCTGTAGAACATAGGAAACAACACTGGTGGGCTCTTTTTCAGGACTCCCTTCCCACATCTCCTGGAGCAGAGCCAATGGGCCTCTGACATCACGGCCATACAACAGCTCGAAAGGAGAAAAGCCTGTGGAAGCCTGAGGGACTTCCCGATAAGCAAATAGAAGATAGGGCAACCATTGATCACAGTCTTGACCAGTCTCACTGACAAACTTCCTCAACATCTGCTTCAAAGTCTGGTTGAATCGCTCAGTCAACCCATCCGTTTGGGGATGATAAGGAGTAGTACGCAGACTCTTAATTCCTAAGAGCTGGTAAACCTGCTTCAACAAGGTAGACATGAAATTAGTGCCCTGGTCGGTTAGAATTTCTGCAGGAAATCCGACCCTGGAAAATAACTGGACCAAGGAAGTAGCTACAGGTTTCGCCTTCACAGATTTTAATGGAAATACCTCTGGGTATCTGGTGGAGTGGTCCGTTATAACCAGCATGAAACGGTTCCTGAGCGACTCCTCTCCACAGGTCCAATGACATCCATTCCGAGCCTCTCAAACGGAGTATCAATAATAGGAAGAGGTTGTAGTGGTGCCTTTGACGGACGTCTGAGGGATACCTTCTGACAAACAGGACAGCTTTTACAAAATTGGGCCACATCTACTTTCAAACCAGGCCAGAAAAAACACTTCTTGATTCTTGCAGTGGTCTTGTTTTTCCCCAGGTGGCCAGCCCAAGGATTCGAGTGACTCAGATATAACACCATCTCTCGAACACACTGTGGAACCACAAGTTGTTTCTGGTCTCTGATCTCCCGATAGAGTATTCCCTTTGTGATCCCATATCTGGCTGTATTGTCATCTATAGGCTTCTCTCTTACCTCTGCAGCTCTAGCAAAGCACTCCGTGAGACTAGCATCTTCCTGCTGCATCTGAAAGATATTGGTGGGCATCTGGAAGTTCACAGGTAAGTCACAGGCTAAATCTTCACTCTCTGTATGAGCAGCATATTTTACCTTTTCTCGCCTTTTTTCTCTTCTGGACTTTCTCCTCTTCGACACCCCGGTTTCAATCTCTGCATTGAAGAAAGGTAAAGTACTTAGTGTGTGTTCAATCCCCTCTGACTGATTCGCCTTTGCTCTGGTCACCACCACATTACACTGTCGAGCCGGGTACAACAACTCCAGCAGCACTGGTATATCTTGACCCAGAATCACAGGGAAAGACAAGTTATCAGCAACTCCCACTTCCACCAGGTAAGTCTGTTCTTCGATTTTAACATAAACATTGGCGGTTGGTAACAGTCTCTCATCTCCATGTACACAGCAAATAGGCAATTTTTTGACTGTACTGATCAAAGAGGGTGATATGAACTTTCTTCTTACCAGAGTCTGATCACTGCCGGTGTCAATCAAAGCAGTCAATTTCTCACCATTTATCTCCACATTTGTAGTTTTCAAAGAGCTTGGGGATTTGGTTCCCTCCCTCCTTGGCACAAAACATAGCTGTGTAAGCTGAGCGGAGATCTTCGGACAATTTGGCTTAGTGTGCCCTTCTTGACCACACAGGTAACATATGGGAGGTCGTATAGGAGCAAAATTCAATTTGGCTGAAGTAGGATTCCTCATGTAGGGCTTACCGGACCCCTCCAACTTCCTCTGCTGAAAGTGAGGCATGTCGAGAGAACGGCGGTCATTGACAGGTTTCCAAGCCCACGGCTTACTCTTTCCTCTGGCTGCAACAAACACATCCGCCAAAGACGCTGCTTCCGCTGCGGTTCTAGGATCTCTCTCTCGAATCCACACCTGGAGTTCAGGGGACAGCATTCTAAGATATTGCTCCAGAATGATGATTTCACTCACCTCCTCCACTCGTTTCCTCTTAGGCTGGATCCACTTTCCAAAGAGTTCTTTGAGCCGGTTATAAAGTTCCATGGGACTCTCCGATGGATCTACGGATAAGGAACGGAACTTTTGTCGATAAGTTTCGGCATTGACATCATATTTCTTTAATATAGCATCTTTCACTTTATCATAGTCAGTAGACTCGTTCACATCCATATGGACATAAGCTGCTCTTGCTTTACCAGTCAGCAAAGGGATTAAATGCCAGACCCAATCAGTTTTAGTCCACCTACAAGCAACAGCAATCCTTTCAAAAGTAACAAGGAAGTGTTCCACTTCATCAGTGTCACTCAGCTTCTCCAATCGGGGTATCTGAGATAATGGTGGGCCTATATTGTTCCCAGCCTGATTAAAACTCTGCTGATGAACTGCAGCCTCTGAGTTGCCATCAGAATCTAAATGATCCACATCGGGCCTTTCCCGAGACTCCCGGTCAACATCAGGTAAGTGAAGGTTGGGAGAGGTGCGTGCTTGGACCTCTATTTGCAGAAGACCAAACTGGTGCTGGAGAGCCTTAAACCGTCGCTCCTGATCCACCTGCTCCTGCTGTCTTGCAGTCACCCGGCCTTCCATCCTGGCCATATGGGTTCGAAGCAGATTTGCCAACTCAGTCACCGAAACGTCTCTGTCTCCCATTGCCTCGCCTCCTTCAGCTCCTTCCACCATGTCCTGGTCCTCCTCACCCTTTTCTTCCTCTTGCTGCAAGGGCGGAGCCTTAGGCCCACCTCTCTTTGAGGTACGACTCATTAACCGGGGAAAAAAAACAGCCTCGAGGGGCAGAAAAGAACAAAACACCGCTTTGTGTCCTTGACTGACTGAAGAATCCCACCGCTGCCACCATATGTGAGGGACCGAGAAGCCAAGAACAAGGAACACAAGCGTTGCGCAAACAAATGGGTCTTTATTTGAACCCCAAACAAAATAACTTTACACACTTACAACAAACATAAACAAACAGAAACCGAGATCAAAACAATTGGACAAAAACCAAACAAACAAACTAAAACTGACCTGCTCAAATGAACAAAGCAACAGTTTATAAAGGAAGGGATGGGCCCATTACAAATTAAGAGGGGAAACAATTTAACTTTACATACAACATATAACCTTACATAAATCAAAATCAAATCAAACAGAGATGCATTGGAAATAAAGATAAGGAAAGCAAAATGTAATCAAATATCATAAATGTACAACTAAATAAATCAATTAATAAACACATCAACGTTCCTTCCTCCCCCCGGAAACTCTCAGTGAATGGTACGTCCAGACGGAACCAATAAACTTAAATATGGTGTTCCTGCCGGACTCTTGTTTTTCGTCACACCAGGATGCGGCTGCAACGGACCATGACTGAAGTTGATCACCGGTAAACTTAAACTCAAAATAGAAACAAATATAAATAACAGATACAACATAACTAATTTGTGTGCACTTCAAATCAGTCACAATGTATTGTAAATGTAAATGTAAATTTATGCAAACCTAACAATAAATAGAGAATGAATGAATTGTGTTTCCTGTGGTTACTTATGCGATCATACTGAAACAAATGAAAATGAATAAGAAGTTTAAATAAAGCTCATTCTGAAATGAATGTCCTTCATGTAAATATATGTATGCATGTGTGTGTGCGCTGGATACATCCACTTTACCGCTCTTGTGCGGCCACCACTCGGGCCGTCACACTCTGCAAAAAAGAGGTACACTTTTGAATACTTTTAGGCCCAATCCCAATTCTACCCCTTAGCTTTTCCCCTTTCCCCTTCCCCTTTCCCCTACCCCTCCGTTTTGCTCGTTCGCGTGTAGGGTTAGGGGTGTCTCGATTCTCTTTTGGTTGGAGGGGTAGGGATAAGGGGAAGGGCCATATAGCCCTTCAAACAAAGATTTTTCAGGACCACACTTCAAACGAAAGGGTATGAATTATCTCGGCAACATGGCTGCTACAGCGAACAAAAAGACACATAAATGTAGGTTTTTTATTGGCAAAAATAAAGATTTTGTTTTATGTTACATTCAATTGTGAGTTCATACTAACGGTCATGTTACTCAAAGACATGTTAGCAAAAAATCACTAATATTTGCTAGCATCATATCATTACAGACTGGATGATAGTGCCACAGCATATGTCTGATCAGGGCAAAAACTGCCGTAGACATTGATGTGGGCTAATCCCCCCAATAATTAGACATCGCTAAACCCTTTTCTCTAATATTGCCTATTCGAGAGAGAAAGAGAGAGAGAGAGAGATATGGAAGTTGAGTGTACTTGCGTCTGTGGGTTTATCTTTTTAGAGTGAGTTTACTTAAAAACAGCGATTGTATCCTCTCGTCGCTGGAAATATAATGTAGTGATTCAGTATTTAAACTGTATTTAATAAAAGTCGTGGGGCAGCGTTGACAAGTTTATTTTCTCCTGGATGTGTGAGCTGCGCGATTTCCTATATGTAAGATAAGATAATTAAAGGCTCTAATTCACACCAGAATATGTGTGTATTGTAAGAACTAGATGACGAATGATGGCGTGTGACGTCATGGTAGTGGATTTTATACCCCAATCCTAAGGCGTATAAAATAGAATTGGGATTGGGCCTTAATAAGATGGCTTATGTACATAATTATGTCTATAATATACTTTAAAGGAAAGTGCACATTGAATATAATGTTTGTGACGCTTGCATTTAATTTACAATTAAATTAAAATGTATATGAGTTTAAATTTATATTAAATGCAATTACTTGAACCTAAGAGGGTTTTGTTGGCCTACACAAGTACATATTTACAAATAATTTCATAATTATTTCTTTTGTCTTTGATGTACAGTATGATTAAAGTTGTTGCCAAATGATAAGTATTTATAGTTTTCATTTATCACATATATCTTATGTGGGACAAAAGCTACATCTAGAGAACAATCACACAAATGTATGTTATTCATAACATAGTATAATATATAATAATATATATTAAAATGTAAATACATTTAATTCTTATAGTACTATAATGAAAAATGTTTTAATATAGCATGTTTTAAATGTTTTAATATAGCAATGACCACAAAAACTGCACTATATTTGTATATGCAACATATTTTTAATTACATGTACATATTTATATTATGAGGCATATTACTGAATATAAATATACATTATGATAGAACAGTAAAAGCAATATATTAACACAGTATATTAAAAACATACTATTCTGTATATTTTCAATATACATTAAATAATGAAATATATTGATTGCTAATATAAAAGGAAATATTTCCTTGTTATATATAATTTTTTTAATCATATTTTCTTCAATTTTCTTTGTGTAAGGGGTTGCTTTTATACCAATTTCTACATTCTGCATGACCAAAACACGTGATAACACCATTCAGAACAACAAAAGCCTTACAGAACATTGTGAGCTGGGCTTCAGACAACCCCTATACAATGCACAGTTGTGCTGTTCAAAAAATCCAGAGACTTTAGATTTTAAAAAGACTCTGCACTGGAGATGTTCTGAGATATCTGTAATGGCCAGCATGCTTTTGTACTTGGTGAGAGCAACATTGATTTCAATCTCTTGAACAAACCAGTCAGCGCACAAGCAAGTATTCACTCGCCTTCACACGAATGCCTGTTTGATTCCCCTGTGAAATGTTCCAGCTGACTCTGATTGATTCTGTGGAGTGTTTAACAGGTGGACATTTGGTCTGTGCGTGCTTGATTACAGGTGTGAGGATGGTGATTTCAAGGTGGGATGGGGGTCAGTGGTCCAGTGCTGCTCTAGAGGCCTCAACACAGCCAGACCCTCCATGTTGAACAGCAAAACACCATAATGCCACAGACAACAGACGAGGTTGGCAAAAAGAAATCGATGGTCCAAAAAAAAAAGGAAATCAGAGACGGGGGAGGAGAGAAATGAGAGGATAATTTTCAAAGTGAGAGGCAGCTACTTGAGTTGAATAAGGAAAATAAAAAGATTTGAGGCTAGAAAGTCCAGTTGATAAAGGAAAGGAAATATTTTTTACTATTATTATTATTATTATTATTATTATCATTATTATTATTAAACAAATCTTGAATGCAGCCTCATCAACTAAATATACCAGTAAATTAATATTATGCCAAATACCTACCGGCATATAAAATTTTGCACATCTGCACACAGCAGCATTGTTTTGAATTCATATTCTGTTTTTGTATTCTGACTCAAACTTGAGATTTCAGTATCTGGTAACAGAGAATATTAACAATGAATAATGACTTCATTCAGTTTTTCACACAATGCTGTAGTATGACTTTAGAATTTTTTTTTTTTAAGGTGCTTTATAGGAATGTATGATATATCAGTACCATGTTAGTTATCAGTTGATATTATAGATTTTGACTTTATTGAAAAGTTTGGAGTCAGTCAAATTTGGATGCATTTAATTGAGTTAAAAATTATTAAATGACATGACGGTGAAAAGTAGACTGCAGACTGACTCACAAAAGTGTGCAAAAAACAAAAAAAAAACAGCATTTGTTCAGTTTGATTTGTTGGCAAGTCAGACACCAGACTCACTGCCTGCTCATGGACCATTCACTGAGCATCTGATGCCTATTACACACAAAACTAGAAGCACTTTCTCAGTCTGGCAGCTCTAATCTGATTGGCTGACTTTACGCACGTTACAGAGTCATTGTGCACAGGCTGTTCAATCATCTGAGTCTATTCCGTGCTGTTCTATTCTTTTGATATTAAGTATTTCAGATTTACTCCCCATGATGGCTCATAAAAATGAAATGAAAATTTAGTTCACATTTTTAAGTCACATTGAATAAAATAATCTGCTAAATTCATGTAGATGCAAATGTAAATTGTCACTTTACCAGTCAGACTACCAGAGGAAGGGATGCCATATTTTTTTTTTCATATCACTTTACCAGTCAGACTACCAGAGGAAGGGATGCCATATTTTTGTAGGCAAAAACCTACAAAAAACGAACCTAAAAAAGGACTTAGCTTCCATATTACCGGTTCAACCATTCTGAAGTCAGTGGGTCTTTGAATGGGTTTTTGGGTAAATACCTGAAATATTACCAAGTTTTATCAGAGCTATGGGAACATATTTTTATCTGGGGGGTGCCCTAATATTAAACAGCCCAAACACTTACATACTATAGATGAACATACAAATGAATGAAGACAGAGTTATATGAGAACCAATATATATTTGTGCTTTTGTGATTTTAGTTTAATATTTTTTTTCTTTAATATTTTACAAAATATTACCACAGTTGATATGCCGGAGTTGTGGACAGTGAAAGCGCTCACACGGTACTTGCCTAAAATGTTATGATGTGTATAGTTAATAGATTACATTTGCATTAGACTACCGTGGTTTGAGGGCATTCAACTATATGGGCAATTAAAGAGCTGTGTGATTGTCGGTGGCCATCTTGAGAAGTGAGAAAGCTTCAGAGTATGGCTCATAAAAAAAAGGACAAGGATGTGAATGCCTTTTACAAGTCAGAATCTAAAATGTTGGTAATATCGCGTGAACATTTCACATGAGCATGAGCTTTATGGATATGCAGTGCGAGGCGCACAAAACAAATACAACCAAAGCCCCTCTATTTGTCACACCTCATGCCTTCTTCAACACAAATGCAGACTTTGCGGGTTTATGTATCTCAACAGGTACAATTAGGCTACTGTCAATGAAAGGTCCAACATTTAAAGTTTAGCTTAACTGTCAAAAAGAAACTCTGTAAGTTTGTCTTATCTACAGGACCCAAACATTCTATCACATTCCATCATCTTGTAAAAACACTGCCAGTGTTTACCCTTGTTTTACCCTGTTGTCTGTCTCTGTGTATTTTGGCAAGTTTTTGATTTGAGTTGGCTTGCACTTCTGTAATGGAATGGAATACCATAACTTTAACAAAAGGTCAAGATATTTTCACATTTTTCTATAACAAAAAAAAATGTGTACACTTTAGGTGTACAAGAGCTGGTCACTTTGTACCTCCTTTACACCCTAATTCTAAAGTTCCCCTCAGAGGGTACTGACCCGGTAGAAATCTATTGTACAATTAAAGGTACAGTTGTCAAAGCTTAACAGTGGTGATGTTGAAGTCATGTGACCATGGTGTACGTAGTTCGTTTATAGTCTACATTTAACTTTTTACTTCTGGTCATTGTATTTAAGCTTCAGAATTTATTGAAGTTCATTTGTGAAGATTACCATGAAACACACACAATGACAAAACAACAAAGAATCATAAACTTATTTTCTGCAACAGTTCAAAAGCCAATGGAAAAATCCTATTGGATTTCTGTCAAGGAAATCGGGGTAATGTGAACTTCAGTGTAGCTGCAGCATGAAATTTAGAGAGATCAATATCAATATTTCAGAGTCTGGCTATTATTAAAAGTTGAAAAGTATACTTTTGATTCTATACAATCCTGCATTTTAATTAATGCACGAGTGTAAGAGACATAAGCTTCACAACAATTATCTAGACGCATATACTGTAGCTCAATGATTAAAAACTATCGACGCACATGTCCTCTGGGAAAACGGTGCACAGACTAAAAGCATGAACTCCACTGTGACACTGTGAATAAAAATGCTAATATGCAGCGGAGAGAGATGATGTGACCTTGTATATGAAATGGCTATTCATTTATTTTACAGTCGTCTCCAGAGAGCGATACTGAGCCAATTTCATTTATTGCTGAAGATAAATGCCCCTGTACCCTACTCCCAAATATCATCTGAGCATTTACAGGAATAATGTTGACTTGACAGCCAGCCGGCTCACGTCCCTCAACACACAATCAAATAACCCTGCGCACGATCTCTGTAGATACACTCAGACTATTAAATGTAAATATGAACTGGGCAGAATCAGACTTATGTATTGCACATAGCATTTGTTGATTTTTGTGATTGACTGGTTTTTGCATGTAGTCTGACAGCCTGGCTGAAACAGAATTCAAGGTCAGTAAATTATACAGGCACTGTGAAAGAAAGCAAAATATGTATTTTTGAAATGAAGAAGGATCACAAAAAAGTACACCTTTGTACCATATTAAATTCTAAAGGCTGTATATATAAGTACATTAAAGCTACACATTAGTATCTAAAGCGTACATATTAGAACCTTTTCTGCTCAGCCAGAACTATAGAGTAGAACACAATTCAATACTTTTCACACACTTCAACTACAAAGTTATTTGCACTGCTAATACTCTGTGCAGAGATGGGATGCATGTTCAGTTGATGGACAAATGATTGAATTATAAATCAAAGAACTTTTTCACAACAGAGGAATGTCATTAATGTGACATAATATTGTTCAAGGACAGAGATGTCTTGTGTTGTGGAACAAAGGTTTCATCCGGTAAGCTGCTTTATAGTCCATTTTGCAAAAAGAAAACTTTACAATAAGGTTTAATTCGTAAACATCAGTTTACTACATTAGCTAACATTAATTACCAATAAACAATTGTAGTAGGTCATGTTATCTAATGCAAGCCTTAAGTAATGTTAAAAACATTAGACCTTATTGCAGGTGTTACCAATATATTAATGAAATAAGTAATGATTAAAAACACATTTCTATGAAAAAAAAAAAAAAAGATTTTTTATTTATACATATTTTGGCTTGCTGTACAGAAACACTAAGAGTATGTCTGTGTTGTACAGAGCCCGAGAAGTCACCTTTAGGAGAGAAAAAAGCAATCTGTCCCCACAAATTAATAAACTGTACCCACAAATTTCCAATCTGCATGCACAAATTTTATAAACCGTACCTTCTGTTTTTGAATCCGTACCCGCAAATACATAATCCGTGCACATGCTTTCGAAATCCGTTCCCTTTAAACGCTCCACTATCATCCCCATCCCAAAGAAATCCAAATTTACAGGACTAAATGACTACAGGCCTGTGGCTCTAACGTCTGTGGTCATGAAGTTTTTTGAAAAACTGGTGCTGGGCCACCTGAAGGACATTACTGAACCCTTGCTGGATCCTCTTCAGTTTGCTTACAGAGCAAACAGGTCTGTGGACGATGCAGTAAACATAGGGCTGCATTATGTTCTGCAACATCTAGACAGACCAGGGACTTATGTGTGGATCCTGTTTGTGGACTTTTGCAGAAGACACCACACTCATCGGCCTCATTCAGGATGGTGACGAGTCTGCCTACAGACAGGAAGTTAAAGAGCTGGCTGTCTGGTGCAGTCTCAACAACCTGGAGCTCAACACACTCAGAACAGTGGAGATGATAGAGGACTTCAGGAGAAACCCCCACTGTGTGTGTGTGTGTGTGTGTGTGTGTGTGTGTGTGTGTGTGCGTGTGTGTGTGTGTGTGTGTGTGCGTGTGTGTGTAAAAACGAATCAGCCAAATCTTGATGGCTTGACTGGATTGGTACTTAGTACTTTTATAATGACAATCATTACTAACATCTATTTTATGGAAAATAGCCATGTGTATGATATCTTCAAATAAAAATTGTTGTTATTAAACCTTTTATCTAATTATTATACTGGCTGTCCATGTCTAGCTCTCATAAATGTATAATGCATTATACAATAACCCCCCAACAAATATTTAAACAGCAGATATTGCTTGCTAAACTTGCCTTGATTTTTCTTTGTGAATGTTAGAATCAGAGGAAGCTTAAAGCCAGACAGATCTCTTTATGCTTTTCAATCCCTAACATATCAAAGCCTCACAGTTATTACTAGCAATTTTGTGCAAAATTGAAAGGCATTTAATTATACGAGGGCACAATCACAAATAAGCACCTCAGCGACGATCAAGAATCATATTTTGACACTCCTGACAGAAGTCTTTTTTACACATCTTTCATGTTATTCTTGTTCTGGATATCATGAGTGTATCTGCGTCAATCACATATTCATGACACTTCACACACAGTTATAATGGAAAATTACTGTAAAAACCTATTAATATTTAATATCAAATTTAATTTTCTCCATTATAAACTTAAATAGTGTTTTTCAACTGATGTCTCCATGTAGTGCACATTGCTAGGGTAGATGAAATAGACTGAAACAGACAATCCTTGTGATGAAATACAGTAAAGGCAATCCATAAATGCAATTTCTTTCATAAGCAAACGCAGCTGCTCCAGTCATAGTCATGTGTTTGTGAATTTTATAGTGCTGTCTGCAGGTGCTTTGTTTGAAGTGCCCTTAAAAAGAATGGGATATCATGGGGCCTGAACTTATAACTGGCTTTCAACAAGACTTTTAGAAGCTCAAATAAAGTGAAGTGTCATTTCACACTATCTTCAAGTAACTTTTAAAAATAAACAGAGTTTATTTAAATCTGTTTTCAGAGCCAAAAAGCCTGGCAAGAAAATGCACTGTATATGCCCTTTGAGTTCCATTTCATTCACCTGTGTTCCCCTTATTGTCCTCCTTTATTTCTGTTTACTTAAGCTCAGTGTTTTCCTGTGTCTAACGTCCAGTGTTAAGTGTCAATTCCCCGTGCTACGTGTGTGTTCCTGCCTGTGAGACTTTGTGTGGATTAATAAAGACTGTTATTCCTGGACTGTTATTCTCCATGCTCCTTCATTTCTGCACAGTAGCTTCCGTGACAAGAACATTTAAAAGAGAAAATTTACAATTTATATGTAATATCAATTAACACGCAATTTTAAGGATCCTGCCCGGCTAAGCACTAACACCTGTTCCAGATTAACGATCTCATCAAGACACCGTATAAAAACACTCTCAGTATCTCAGTTTCGGGTCAAGCCTCCAACAGGGATCAACCTCGTGAACTTGTCTCTGACTCACCTCGTCTTCACGAAGACTCCAGCTGTAAAGTATACTCACATTTGAGAAAGTAACCTGTGTGTCTCTGTTCTCCTGTCTCCAGAACACTCTAGGCATATTCTGTGATCTGAACTCCCCTAAGTGCCTTGATATCTCCTGAGTGCCTAAGTGGTCCTTCGACTATTGAACTCCCACTGCAAGAGAAGAGAAAAGGATTGGAATCTCGTATTGTGTGGCTTTGACGTCCCAATATATGAGCATACTCACCTGACTTTCACAGAAGCAAACTCACCCGGCTGCCACGGACACGAACCCCAGAGACCCCACACCAAGTCTGCACTTCCTTCCCTCTCACTATTCCCATTTGTAAATAAAGACTGTGTTGAATCCAACACTATCTCACGGCCAATTCGTACGTATTTTATGAGGTGTCTTATTCGTATGAATTTTTACGACCTCACTCGTACGATTTTATACGATTTGTCTAAACCCCAGTGACGGTTAGGTTTAGGGGCGGGGTTAGGTGTAGGTCATTCGTACAAATTCATACGAATTGTGCAACTCGTAAAATACGTACGATTTGGCAAGAATCATATGAATTTGTACGAGTGTGGTCGTACGAATTCGTACGAATAAGCCACCTTGTGAAAAATGTACGAATTGTCGCGAGATCGGGGTGGTTGAATCCACTTACCTCTGCCTCTGTGTGCCATCCCTGACTACAACAGTCAAAATTATAATCAAGCAATTTACATGTGCTTAGTCAACACATTAAAATAAGTGTACTTCTTTAAAGCATGACAAAATAATGATTTATAATGTACTTTAACATATTTTTTGACATTACACAATACACTTTTAAAAAGTGTAATTAAGTGTGTTATTAAATGTAGTCATAAAAGTGTGCTGTATTTAAGTACACTTAATCTGCAAGCACAGTTTTTATTTATTTATTTTAAAATATATATAATATAATGTAAGCACACTTCTTCACAAGGCTTTGTTGTGTTGCTTTTTATATTATGTTTATTTTTTATGTCAATAATAAAAGGCTTAATTTAAAAAAAACTGTGAAATATATCCTACACAAGTGACTACTATGCCCTGCAGTCTTAAAAATAAAGGGTACAATCAAAAATATGTATTAAAATATATTATTGGATGGGAAAATGAATGAATGAATGAATGAATGAATGAATGAAAAGGGAACAAAATGCAAGTTTAAAGAATTTTATAGTCTCATGTCATCTGACAATCTTTTTACATTCCATGAGGAAAACTTATATTCTACTTCTTGTGAAAATGCCTGTGTGCTGTTGCTACTGCTGCTTTAAAGAAGCCAGCAATCAATAAAATGCTGTAAGGAAGGGGAATACTGAATAGAAATGTCCAAATAAAATGTTGATATCAAAATCATTAAATTTAGAGAATAAAGTCAATATGTTTCATAATAAAACTTATTAAATTTCTAGAAAAACAGTCTAGATAAAATCTTGAGAATAAAACTCATTAAATTATGAGAAAAAAAGTTGTAATTAAATTTTGAGAATAAACATTTAATTTCGAGAAAAAAAAAAAAGTGTCATTCAGAGTCAAATAGTGAAATACTTGTGTCATTCAGAGTCTAATAGTCAAATCAGTAGTGGCATAGATTGGAGAGTAATTCACAGGGATGTAGTATCCGATGTGATCAACTAGGGTTAGAAACTGTCTTTAGCTGAACTCATTTTTTATTTCTCGAAAGAAAAAGTTGCACAACCAACCAAGAGAACCACAGCCTTATGAGGATTGTCAAGCAAAATTGATTCAAGAATTTTATCAAACTTCACAAGGAATGGACTGGGGCTGAGGTCGAGGCATGCATACAGACATGTCAAGAAATTTGGCTACAGTTGTTGCAATATGAGTTGAATTACTGAAATGAAATGAACTTTTCCATGATATTCTAATTTACTGAGATGCACCTGTATAAGGAGAAGGTGGTGAAGGAAAGAAAACAAAACACATACCATGTCGGTTTTCATTTGAATCCTTAAGTCTTTTAATCTCCATAGTATCCACTTAAAAATGAAGGCGAAAAGGATAGTGGAAAGCTCCTTTTAACGATCAGCCAGACACGTATCAAGGTCATGTGTGAATATGGCCCTAAAAAAATAAAATAAAAAAAAAAACAGCTGACCTTTGCCATCTCGGTTGAAGGGCTGCTAAAATGATATTTGGCATGTCAGTGGAGTGTGCATTTCCATCCAGACACGCATCCACTCAGCTATTCACATCAAAATATTGATTTTCATTCTCTGTTCTCACACAGGTTTTACCAAATCCTCATGCTGAGCACACATACATACACAGCAGTGATCAGGCTAGTAATTGGGCCACATGGAGCTCTGAACACACACGCATGCAGTGCCCAGCAGTGTGAAATGAAACAAATGAGAGGTCAGCGGAGAAACAGATGACCTTTAGAGAGCAGAGGTCAGGGATCAGCGCTTCTGGCATGTCCCACCTCTCTCTCATCCGCCTGCTTTTTAAAAACATTGCAAATTTAGCTGTTGGTACAATTCCCAAGATGTCAAGATGTTTAGTGCAGGAACAATTGTTTGGTGCACAAATCATCAAAGATGAAAAGAGAGAGAGAGGGGTGGCTCTATAACTATTCAGGAAAGAAAGGAAAACGTGTGATGAACTGTGGAAAGAAAAGTGGCTTTAACAGCCATGCTGGTTGTTTAGAGTGGAGCTATTAAAATAAAAAGCAAATCAGAAAGAAGCAACCCAGGCTCACTGAAAAATTCTTTAAAAGTGAAATTTCAAGCAAGTGTTGCTAAAAGAATGTTCAGTTTATATGAATGTTTTATTACACTGGTTGGTATATGTATCACAGTAGTTCACACTAAAAGTGTTAACAAAAGCACATTTGAAATAAAAAATAATAATAAATAAATAACTTGTGTTTTACATACTAACACATATTTATTACACTGCTCATAGGACTACTTCTGATCTGTCAATTGTAGCCATACATTCAAATATTTGTGTATAGTGATGTTAAAATAGTTTTTCCTAGAAACGTCTCGGTTACGTATGGTAACCCTAGTTCCCTGAAGGAGGGAACGGAGACGCCACGTCGGTGACCGACAAATATGGGATATCGCTTCGATAGACCAATCTACTTCGAGTGTAAACTAAATGAGCCAATGCACATTGGCATGCAATTATTGTATCCAGCTGCCGCTGATCACTGCATGAGTATAAGAAAGCAGCAGGTGCAATGCATACCAGTTTTTCACTGAGGAGCCGAGCTGGGGACCCGGCAGCTCAGCGGCAGTACAGCAACCATGGCGACGGGATGTGGCGTCTCCGTTCCCTCCTTCAGGGAACGAGGGTTACCCTACGTAACCGAGACGCTCCATTTCAGTCGGTCACTCTCGACGCCACGTCGGTGACCGACGAATATGGGATCCCTATCAAAGCGCCATGGGTGCTGCCCCTTCCAGTGCCCTGTGCGAGCCGCCTGCGCCCCTATTAGGTGTAAGCCGGGGCTCAGAACCAGTAGCTCCACTCACCGTTATCAAAGCACTACCTCACTGGGTGAGATTGACGCTGCGGAAGCCCAATCCTTCCCGAAGGAAGTCTCAGAGGCAAATACACATAGCGTCCGCTTAGGAGTATACTGAGAAATTTGAGGTTATTAAAAACCTTCTTGGGAAGGCAGAATTCTGCCGGGGAAACACAGGCTCTAAGGCTATACCGTGGACTATACACATACGAGTACCGCTTAGGTTTCAATATGGAACCCACCCTTCCATGGTTCTCATGGATACATCATGAAGGCCTGGTGCCGGACGTTCCGCCACGTCCAGCTGCTTAGGGTGATGGATAATCTCAACAGAGTCTACAGTACAAACACTCTGAAGCAGTTTAAGCAAGCCGACACTAACCGGGGCCTCTCAGTCCCACTACCCGTTTGAGGTGAGAACACAGGAGGATACTGGCTCTACACGAAGGCTAAAGAACCTACCGAACGTGTTAGGGGTCGCCCAGCCCGCAGCTCTACAAATATCTGTCAGCGAGGCACCGCGAGTCGGTGCCCAGGAGGATGCAACACTTCTAGTTGTGTGAGCTCACAACCTTAAAAGGGCAGGGCATATCCTGAGCCTGATAAGCCAGGGTTATGGCATCCACAATCCAGTGGGCCATCCTCTGCTTAGAGAAGGAACTCCCCTTCTGCGGGCCTCCGTAACAGAAAAAGAGCTGGTATGAGGTCCTGAAGCTTTGTTTCCGGTCTACGTAGCACCTTAATGCTTGGACGGGACAAATCAAAGCCAGGGCTGGGTCTGCCTCCTCCAGGAGCAGCGCTCGCAGGTTCACCATTTGGTCTTTGAAGGGTGTAGTGGGAACCTTGGGCACGTAGCCAGGTCAGGGCCTCGGGATTACCTGGGAGTCAGTTGGCCAGAACTCTAGGCACGAATCGTCGACCGAAAATGCATGCAGGTCCCCTACCCTCTTGATGGAGGCCAGTGCAAGCAGGAGCAGAGTTTTCAATGAAAGAAACTTTAGCTCAACTGAATGCAAAGGCTCAAATGGGCCCTGCTGTAGTGATTTAAGCACTAGAGACAGGTCCCAAGAGGTTATACAGGGGGGCCGGGAAGGATTTAACCTCCTGGCCCCTCTAAGGAACCTGACGATGAGGTCATGCTTACCCAAAGACTTCCCATTCACAGGGTCATGGTACTCAGCAATATCAGCAACCTGGACTTTGAGGGTGGAGGGAGACAGCCTTTGCTCCAGCCCTTGGTGCAGAAAGGACAGCACGACCGCAATCGGGCATCTTCAGGGGTCTTCTCGGTGAGAAGAATACCACTCGACGAACAGGATCCACGTAAGCGTGTCTCGTAGACGGTTCTCTTGCCGAAGTGATGGTGTTTGCTACCTCTTGGGGTAGGTCACCTAGAACCTCCGCGTCCCTTCAAGGGACCAGTTTCCAAAGGTCTGGACGTGGATGCCAAATGGTGCCCCATCTCTGAGTCAGTAGATCCTTCCTCAGAGGAATTGGCCAAGGAGGGGCTGTCGCAAGGAGCACTAGTTCGGGGAACCAGGTCCGCATGGGCCAATACGGCACTACTAGCAAGACTTGCTCCTCGTCCTCCCGGACTTTGCACAGTGTCTGTGCGAGAAGGCTCACTGGGGGAAATGCATACTTGCATAGGTACCGTGGCCAGCTGTGTGCCAGTACATCCGTGCTGAGAGTTCCCTCGGTCAGGGAGTAGAACAACTGGCAGTGAGAGGTCTCTAGAGAAGCAAACAGGTCTACCTGAGCGGCTCTGAACCACCTCCCAGCTGGACCGTCAGGGGATGGAGTTGCCATTCTCCCAGGAGCATTGCTCAAGACAGCTCGTCGGCTGTATGACTGAGCAAGCCTTGAATGTGAATGGCACAAAGTGACCTCAGAACCTTCTGACTCCAAAGGAGGAGGTGGCGGGCGAGTTGCAACATGCGACGAGAGCGCAGACCACCTTGACGGTTGATGTACACAATGGTCGCAGTGTTGTCCATTTGGACCAGCACATGCTTGCCTCGTAAGAGACCTTTGAGACGGTTCAAGGCAAGGTGTGCTGCTAACAACTCTAGGCAATTGATGTGCCACTGCAGCTGCGGGCCCGTCCAAACCCCTGAGTCTGCATGCCCGGTGTACATGGCCCCCCAGCTGGTGGTGGAGGCATTCGTGTAAACCACAGCATGCCTGGAAATCTGCTCTAGGGGCACCCCTGCCCAGAGAAATGCAAGATCTGACCAAGGAGAGAGGGTTTGGTGACAGGCCAGTGTAACTTGGACCCGGTGAGTGACGCGCTTCCACGCCCACCTCGGGACTCTGCCATAAAGCCAGTGCTGGAGGGGTCTCAGATGTAATAGGCTGAGCGGTTATATGTAATAGGCCGCCGTGGCCACCTCAGCGTGCTCGAATCGTGACCATCACCCATTGCCAGGTAACAACTGCACCCAGAAACGCACAGAGACGCACCCGTGAAGCTTTTTTAGAGGAATTTGCTCTTTAGGAAATGCTCTATTAGAGCTGCGGCACACAGGGGAATTGGCCGCTTGTATCACGACAGGGGTAGTGCAGCCTGAAGTGTGCAATCCACTCGAAACAGGAAGGACCGCCACTGAAGCGCCGTCTCGCCAACACACAAAGCTTCTGAGAGCGTGCTGAACTCGTAGTTCACAGCAGACACAGTTGAGCAGAGCGATACCAACGCTCGGCTCTGAAGTGAAAAGCTGGTATGCATTGCACCTTCTGCCTTCTTATACTCACGCAGTGATCAGTGGCAGCTGGATGCAATAATTGCATGCCAATGTGCATTGTCTTGTTTAGTTTACACTCGAAGTACATTGGTCTGTCGAAATGATATCCCATATTCTTCGGTCACCGACGTGGCGTTGAGAGTGACCGACTGAAAGGGAACCAATTTTCTACATAACTGTGTTGGTTTAATCTGTATTTCATTTATATTTATGCAATATTACACAAGCAAGGCAACACATAGCAGTGGTGTTTCAGATGCATAAATGTTTTTGAACAAATCTGTTAAGTACATGATTCAGTGAAAAGTGGCAAATCAAAAATATCCTCACCCTTGGAGTACCATTCAACCAATCAAATCCAAGGACCGGAACTAATTGTTGTTTTATTTGAACAACAGTTTAATAAGGAATAACTGACAATGAGATGTTGAATTACATATGGTGGATTATCCAGCTTGGTCATTTTAAGATAAAGCTGTTTTTAATTTGAATTTGTTTTTGCAGGCTTTTTTTTACTACCTTGCTCCTGTAAAATGTTACATAGTAGCACAGTAGCAGAATGTATTTATTTACATTTTATTTTTTGTTAGTAATATTACTTTTCCTTTTTTTTTCTTTTTTTTCTAAAGCTGCAGTTACTGTATCTTTTAAATAAGTGAAATAACTTTGGTGAAGTGGTACGAATATAATACTGTCAAGACCTGTCTGAAATTATTTTAGCTGTAATTTACTGAATTTTTAACTGCATAATTTACTGAAAAAGTGCAACATTTAGAACACCCATCAACCAATCAAAATCAGTCAAACAGCCCCATGATAGAAATATTTATGACTAACAATAAACTGACTGATATATGTTAATTTGTTGCCTGCAAAAAATACTATTATCAATCTGCAAGAGAATGATTATTTCTACCGACACATTTGAGGCAATTTGCATTGAACACCAGATTTATATAGAAGAATTGGATCAATTTTTTTGTTTTCTGTTTCTTCCACAGAATTAAAAAAGATAATAACGCTTTATATACTACAATTCTGACATTTTTTTTCACTGTCTATATCATTAAGTTAATATATAATTCAGATTTTCGCAGTACTTTTCTCAGAATTGCTAAATATTAAATTACAATTATGGGATCATGCAATTCAGAGAAGAAAAGCCAGAACTGCGAGATATAAACTCAAAATGAGAAACAAAAAAAAAAGTCAGACGTGAAATAAAATCTGAATTGTAAGAGAAAGTTGTCATTTTGTAGACTAGAGCATGCATGCACTTCCTACCGCTTCATGTAAATGATGCATGCATCGAACTGTTTAATAAAGTCATATTTTTTTTTTGTTATTTGCACACAAAAAGTATTTGCATAGCATCATAAAATTATGGTTGAACCCCTGATGTCACATGGATTGTTTTATCGATATCCTTGCTACATTTCTAGACAGGGGAACATTTCAGTTATGTTACTGTCTATGGAGGGTCTGAGAGCTCTCAGATTTCATCAAAAATATCTTAATGTGTGTTCTGAAGATGAACGAAGGTCTTACAGGTTTGGAATGACATGAGGGTGAGTAATTCAAGACAGAAATTTCATTTTTGTGTGAACTATCCCTTTAATGAGGTTTGAAGAGACAGATTATTTGCTTCTGGAAAATGAATGTGGAGCGCCTAGAGAAAGAGAGAGAAAACTGCATAATGTTGTCATATTTTTCAGTCTTTCTGCAAATGAGACATTTGCATGCTAACACGAAACTTATATAGCCTATGTTTCTGTCCCCCAAAAAAAACAAAAAACACAAACAAAGAACAAGCACATAGCTTGCAAATCTTTATTAAATAATACAGTTTCAGTCAAAGATCTCCCAAAGAACCTTCTTTGTCAGATTTATCTTACTTTTTCTACATTACAAAACATTAATTCAAACTGTGTGCCAGCTACAACAGACTTTTATTCTTGCATTGATATATATACATTAAAAAAAAAAAATGCATGACAGGATATTTTTGGCATAAATATCCAGTGCAAGTCAGGGTGCAAGTCAGGGTGAATGCTAAGATTTAATGAATTGTGACAAGTGTCACTTTGCAGCAATATGGGCAGCTCAGGGTTTTGGCTCGTGGGCCCTGCAGAATGTGGCTTCATTGGCACCATGTGAAAAGAAGCTGCTACCTTCGATTCATCCTGTGTCACTAATCCCCTCAATGAAAATCTGATTTCATTCAGGCCAGTTTCGCTCTGACAGGCGTGAATCCACCCCAGTTTACCCTCTACGTGGGGTTTCCCTGAATGCACCCACCCCGTGCTGGTTTGATCTCAGCCTGCATCCTCGCCTCAATGAGGCGCTTCATTAGCTTTAATATGTGAAGTGTGCCAAGACCTACACAGCCACAACATGGCCAGGGAATGAATAACCCCTCCGTGAGCGAACTGAATCTTCTTTTGTTGCTCTTGAATATTGCAGTACGTAGAGTGTGTGTGTAGAGGACGGGGGGAAGGGGGGTTGCGCTGGCAGTGTGTGTTCCGTGCATAATTGGATTAGATTGAGTACTGCGGATGTCGCCTGTCAATTAGATCTTTATGAACTGTACTTTATTTCCTGAGAATATTTTATGTACAATGAGCAGATTATATGAACAGAGTAAAAGGCTTTAAATTAAACGGCTATTGCATATGCATTATTGCAAAAGTCATTATAAACAATAACTAAGTTTATCTAGATAAAGTGATGAGAAATACAATTAAACAATTTATTTGTTTGAAGCCGATTGTTAATAAATGTTGTGAGTATCATTGCTCTTGTAATTTCAGTTGTGTTTTTGTGTAAAATTTGTATACCAAATATCATAAGAAGGGGGGGGGGGGTTCACTTTTCAGATTATAGTACTATATCTTTTATGTATTATCCCTCTGGTGCTGTTTTAACTTTCTTTTTTTCTTTATTCATCAGAATGGTATGAAACTTTATAGACTAGTGCATTGCAAGCACTTGCTATAAGAAAGAAAGAAAGAAAGAAAGAAAGAAAACTAACTAACTAACTACTGGACATGATTTAAAAAATTGGCACACCTGTACTGTTTACAGTCAAAAATGAATTTCATCTAGGGAAAATGTTTGGTTCTGTGCCCAAAAATAATCTTTCTTGAGGTTAATATGTATATATTGATTAGATTCATGGCTTTAATGCAGTTTTGGAGGAATTTTTTTTTTTTTTAATATTACAATGTAAAAATAACATTTTTACTCATGAGCAATAATCTGCAAAATGCCATCTATCCACGGGAGAAATATATACACTGATGTTATTACCAGTTCAGACACACTTGAATTTGATTCTCATGATCTAAAAAAAAAAAAACACTTCTAAACGTAATAGCTTTAGTTTGTACAATTACATTAAATATATATTTTTTTTAAATTCATATTTCTCTGAAAGTTCTTTTAATTAAAACTTTAATATTAAAACAATTTTTATTATTGTTTTTAATGAATGCATTTGACTGAACATTGAAAGCAGTAGCCAACAAGTGTCATTTGTGTCATTTCATAGCTTTGAAGGCTGTACTCTACTACTTAAAAAAAAAAAAAGGAAAGTATGAATAAAATGAGGTGTGTAACAAACATTTGTTTATTGATATGCGTAGTTTTGGCAGAAAGACAGCAGTAATCTAAGTTTACCGGAGGGCCATCAGTGATCACTCACATGCATCTAATCCAGTTTTGATGAACTGGGTTAATAGACTCCATGTGGTCATTATCAAAGAGACTCATTTCTATTCATTTCTCAGCACACACGACCCTCACACACCCGCCCCTCATTATGTGTGGCCTTTCCTCAATAAATACAGCTCCTCTGTTCTCTGGAGGGTCAGTTCATTCTCAAGCGTTCAGCATGCCCCATCCTGATGGCTCTTACACACAGTTCATCTGGAGAGAGGCAGACAGAGCCAGCTCGGACCAGTGTCCCAGAGCCGCATTGAGCTGGAGGGAGGAGAGGGTGAGCAGTGACCCGTGTGCTCTGGTCCAGCTCCGGCTGTCCGGACTTGCATATCCAAACGAAGACCAGAGTCACATCGCCCGAGCCCGGAGACGCCGCAGACTGGCTGCCAACGCCCGCGAGAGGAGGAGGATGCTGGGCTTGAATGTGGCCTTCGATCGCCTGAGGAGCGTCATTCCTAATGTGGAGAGCGACAGGAAGCTGTCCAAGTCTGAGACGCTTCAGATGGCGCAGATCTACATCAGCACTCTGAGCGAGCTGCTGGAGGAAAGAGACTGCCACCCAGATTCCAGTTACCCGATGTTGGCGCCGGGCGTGGAGGATCAGGTCATCGTGAAGGGTTCAAAGCCAACAGAAGAGACCAAACCAGAGCAGAAAAACATTCCAACCTGTAGGATAAGATCATATGTTGGGAATTTCGGGCATCCCAGTTGTTGTGATCCCAAAACACCTGAACTCTTAGTGGACTCTCACTATATGGAGAGGAGCAATGGAGCAAAATGACACTGACATTGCATTTTCAGCCTTTGTATTCAACTTGTATTCAACAATTTTTTTCAATTAATGTTTTGACATTTTGTAGTGAAATATAAAATATTCTGGAATTACATATTTAGCTTTTTTACCCTATATAAATAAATATTTTCAGAGGAAAAATCTCATCTTTGTCTCGAGTTCACAATAAACTTTATTTTGATAGTCCACTTTAGGCATTCTACTAACTATAAGTAACTTACAATGTCGACTAGCTTTCATTAGAGTATTAGTAGACCTTAAACTGCTTAAGGTTAGTAGATATGTTGATGTACTTTTAACATTGTAGTCAGAAGAACGTCTTTTGGGGAACAATCAAAATAAAATGTTTGTAGTTATCAGTCTACTGATACACTAATGACTTGTAGTCACAAAGTTAGTCACAGTTAAAAGTTTAGTGGACTACAAAATAGTTTGTTAAAAAGTTGATTTCGTAGCATTGGGGAAAGTAAACTTTAAAAGTAATGCCTTACAATATTGCATTATTCCCTAAAAAAGTAACTCATTACATTACTGTTACTTTTTATGCAAATTAATACTTTTGCTTTCTTGTGTAGGGCTGTCCTCGACTAAGGATTTTTCTGGTTTTACTAGAAGTCGTTCATTTGAAGCATTATCGACTGATTGCACGTTTATTAAAGGGTTAGTTCACCTGAGAATGAAAATTCATCCATCTTCTGCTCACCCTCGAAGCATCCTAACTGTATGTGACTTTCTTCTTTCAGAATTATCCAATCAGAGTTATATTAAAAATTGTCTTTGCTCTTCCAAGCCTTTCGATGGGGTAAGCGGGCGTTTGTTCAGAAGACGTGAAATAAAGTGCACGCATCTGTAATAAAATGTCCCTCACACGGCCCGACTTTTGAGTTAATTTTCTTAAATCTACTTGCTTGTTTTTAACATGAAAAAAATATTTTACAAATGTCAAAGCCCTTTCACACCAAAAATGAAATGAAGTAAATGCAAATGAATGTTTGCACAGGAGTGTGCAGTTCAATCACAGAAGAATATGACACTGGTGGAAAACGTTATCACTATAAAAATAAAAATAAAATGAAAAAAAAAAATTTATTTTTGCTTAGTATGGCTGAATTGGATCATCATAGGTCAGTAGCAAAGACACTGGTTAATAAAATGGATTAAACACAAATTCTATTTGTCTTATTTAATATATATATATATATATATATATATATATATATATATATATATATATATATATATATATATATATATATATATATATATATATATAATTATAGCAGGCTTGTATAAGATTGAATTTGACTTTTTATTCATTTTGAGGAACATCGAATCGGCGCACACCATTTTGATTTCACCCTTCAATTTTCTCAGGGTTTTTAACAAAATAAGAGCAACCAATCAGCATGATCAGTACCAAAGTCCCACCCACTAAAGTTCCAGAGCTCGAGAAAAGTACTACCTCACTAGGAGGGACTTTTTGAGGGACAAATTTTTACCTGGAACTTTATTTAGATCCTGGTTCTTGCAGTGGAAACACCGGCACAAAGTCCTTACTTAGTTCCTGGGGAAAGATCCTGTGGTGGAAACCGGACTATAAACTCTTATTCCAATTGTATCACGATTTGTATCACATATGTGACCCTTGACCTCAAAATCAGTCATAAGGGTCTGTTTTTTTTTTTGTTTTTTTTTTAAATTGAGATTTATACATCATCTGAAAGCTGAATAAATAGGCTTTGCATTGATGTAGGGTTTGTTAGGATAGGACATATTTGGGCGATACAACTATTAGAAAATCTGGAATATGAGGGTGCAAAAAATTAAATAATTTTTGATAATTATCTAAATGATAATCTTGACCCATACAATGTATTGTAGGCTATTGCTAGAAATATACCTGTACTACTTATGACTGGTTTTGTGGGTCACATATTTGAATCGATTTCATCGGTTCATCGTTAAAGTTACATCCCTACTCCTGATTTCTCTTAACAAGGAAATACAAGAGCTCAATACATGGCAAACAAGAAACTGCCATTACTTAATTGAAAAAGTAACTCCGATATTTCATTCTAAATTAAAAATTTGTGTTACTTTACTAGTAACTTAAAGAAGTAATTTATGTAAATCACGTTACTTGTAATGCATTACCCCTAACATTTGTAGCAACAGTAATAGCCTTGTAATATCAGACGCCAATAATGACAAGTAAAAAGTACTGAAAGTAGCAATTTTATTTGCGTTAAAATTATATACAAGTAACCAAAGACATTATTTTGAAATTGGTACAAATTTCATGTTCCTGCAGTAGGCTTTTCGAATACTCTTACCTCAAAAAACACAACTGAGAAAAATGCGGTATAAAATAAAATGATTGGATTCAGAAAAGTAGTCTATCTAGTTCTCCAACAGCCAATATTTACATGAGTATTTACAGTCTGTGTTGCTTCATTCAGTTCCCCACTGTGTGAATACGATCCTGTTGTGATGTTTGGAGCTCGGATACAGACTGTAGGACAATGCCCAGAACAGCCTAGAAAACACTCACAACTTCTAGTGTTCCGTGTAACAGAGTGAACCAAAACAGTTAAGCGTTGAGGGGAAAAATGATCCCTAGCTTGGCTTTCATTAAGCTGTGTGCACTGAAGTTATTTCAGTCTATTTCAGTCATGAACAGCAGCAAAACACCTGCTGAAGGCGATCGCTTTAGAAGGCAAACTAACAACAGAGTGCTTCTGAAAACAACCTTGAGAAGATCAGAACAAGTTTGGGTCAAAATTGAAAGCTACTGGCCTTATCAGAGGGATGTCAAGTGCTAAATTCAATCTTGTAAATATATATTAAAAAAACACCAACTATAAACAAAACAGGACTTTTTCGGTATGTAGTTTATGACAAACTCTCGAAATGTAGCGTGAAGGTTTGTTGTGTGGCTCACTTGAACGATCCACATCCAAACCCAAGGTCACAGCTCGACGGAAACCAGCATTCATCGAAACGGTTATTGCATTTATCTTTAATTCTCACATCAACTTCGGCTCTAACCAAACCTCAGTAACAGCGTAAGCAGAAGAATTTCCACTGAACTCAGGGTTACCATGTAGCCACGACCCAAACCCATGGATGACATTTCCTGGCATCAAAAACGCATTTGAATTCATTCAAATGCTCAATCATTTCTCTCTTGCACAACACGCTTCTGCAGCCAAGCATAATTCTGCATATTGCACAATTTAATAAGTCTGTCGATTTTGAACCACATAAGGTTTGGACATCAGGGTTGTTAACATTACAGTTAACGTTCTGGCATTTGTAAAATACGGTTGAAAATCACGACTACTACAACATTCTAAAAACGCTTTGTCCCTTTCCTGCCCCCGCGAAATGGAAAATGATGTAATTTATTCATTTCCAGACCTTTGACATGGCGCTATCGATTAAAAACGAATTTGTGCAACACAAAGGGAGCACATCCTGAAGCGAAGAGAATGGATTTGAACCAGGAGGGCATGTCTTCGCGGCATTTCAAAGAGGACCAGAATTTCGAATGCGATTTTGGATTCGCCCTTCAATCGTCCAGGTCAGTGTCGAGTGCTTTTGAATACACAGACTTGAGAGTGGAATAAAACAAACGGGGAGAAATCCTTTAACAAGTTTTATCACAGCTACTCTTTCCATTTCTGCCACTGAAAACCAGCTTCCAAGGCGACTGATCAATAAAAGCCAGATTAGGGATGATTGTGATGCGAGGAACACAATCATTTTGTGATAAAAAAAAAATTAAAATTAAAACGAAATGGATGAACAGCTTGTGACAAACTCAATCAAAAAAGCTCTTTTTAATAGAGTTCCATGAGTATGATGTGCTTTAGATTGAATTCTTTATAGTCTGAATGAGGAAGGTACTGGTTGATGATGATGATGATGATGATGGGTTGTTTTCCAGGTGCGTTGGGTTGGGCAGCAGTGATCTGAGGTCTGTGTGTGGAGCTCTGCAAACACACTAGCAGTGTTCCAGATAATCAATGACCCTGGAGATAGACTTCTGTCCTGTGGTGCCCACATCACACTGCAAGGAACACAAAGATGAAACTGTTCAGTCAATAAGCATAACTTTATTGGTTTTCCTTACAAAATGAGGTAGAACATTAGTATTGATATTACAGAAGGATCACACATATACTGGCCTACTTGTTATATTCACGTTGCTTAATTTCTAGTGGCAGGCCATTTTATCAAGTCGATATTTTGCCATTTTTCTGAATATATTTGTCAAATTTAGCCTCTCAGTCAATGAACAGAAGTGGTATTTCTCTCATGGGTCCCATTTTATTATAATATGTCCTTATTACAATGTAATGACAAAATGCTAAAAAGTAAAAATTACCTTCTATAGGTTTAAGGTTTGGTTTAGTGTAACTATTTGTAATTACACATAATAAGAACACACAATACATTGTCCTCTTATGTAAACGATACAAAAACAGAAAGCCTTGTCAAAAGACAACAGATGCTTTATTTTTTTTCAAAAAAAAAAAAAAAAAATTAGATTTTATCTTAAAAAAAATAAAATACATTTATGTGAATAGTTGCTACTGCTGTAAAACACCTGAAAAAGTTGAGCACAGTTTACTTAATTTGTATCTTTATTTCTACTAATATATACATTTATTTAAATATGATAAATTATATAAAAAATACATTTATATATACATATATATTACTTGTACTTATTGTAGTTTTTGTCATTTTAAAGAAACTGTGTGTGTGTGTGTGTGTGTGTTTTATTAAAGCATAATAGAGTTATGCTGCAGGAAATACAATTCTATCGTCCCAAACAGGCTTTATTGGTCTCTTGTTAACACAGCCCAATATTTTCAGGTATTCTATGGACATGAAATATATCAGTAACACAAGCTATTTTTGTCTTAAAGTTTGCTGCTAACAAGTGGCTAGGGACTACAGAGGTTGTTAAAGATATTGCATTGTGTTTATAATCACACTCTTGGAAACAATCAGAACTTGTACACTTACTGTAAGGTTCATGAAATTCAAGAACTTCTTCAGCATCTCTGTCATAACTGAAAAATCCCCTTTCGGCAGGTTTTCCCTCACAGTAGTCACATTCATCTGAAAGAGAGACCCAGTATTAGCAGCTTATTCCTCCCGTGAGGTTACAGTGCACTTCAGGCCTACGCTGAAAGAGAGTCTGGAGATTTTTAAAGCAAGTTTCGGTTGATCAAAGCAGCAGCACTCCATCTCTGGCCATCATTTTTTCTATGCTTTCTGAGTCTCCATAGTACTCAATCTTCAGAAAAAGATCCAGATAAAATATTTCCCTCCTCTGATGTCCCTTAACACGAATCTAAGCTGCAAACAGGAAGATGTGCCTTCTTAAAGAAACCCTATTTTGAGTCCATCTGTTTTTCTAAAACAGAATCAAACTTGACCTTCAAAGTGTGCAAACATGCATTCAAAAAAAGGGTGAAATAAACAGAGCATAAATGTCATCTCTTTTTGTGTCTGCATCTTATAGGCGAGACAGATAATGGCCATGTACGTCAGTCAGAAAGCAACAGAGTGGTATGAAAGAGAAATAGAGGAGTCCATTACAGCCAATTCTACAGCCCACCTATAAAGTCCTGAAAATAAATCCATTAATACTCCCAGACACGACATGGGGAGCTTTCTTCTGATACCTGCCCTGAAACTTGAAAACTGCAATTTAGACAAACACCACTCAAACCCTGCAAAAGCAAAGGGAATATTTACAGCAAAAACTCTGCTGTACTCTTATTGGTCTAGACTGGGTTTGTCCTGACCTTAAAGTGACTGCAGCCTCATTCCACTACTGAGGGAACAAGCGGCACTTGTCCAGGACAGAAAGGGTATCTAACCAAACAGTAGTAGTCTTGGCAGAGATAAATGCATACCTGACATTAATAATAAACCAAACAAAAAAGTTCCACTGCAGTGTACGGTCACTTTTAGAGTGGGCAGGATTATTCATGCACTGTCTCTACTGCTGCGACTCCTAAAAAAAATTCTTCCATTCCAGTTTACACGACACGTTTTGGAAACGGTACGGTTCACTTAGAACCTCAACCAAAAGTACCAGGTACTGTACCCAGTGGAAACCCCCCCCAAAAGTGGACCGTTCCGTACCATTCAGTGGAAAAGCGGCAAAAGATACAAAATGATATTGAATAAAAATTGAATGAACACTGAGGTGAGGTGAAATAAGTGTTACTTACAGGGCTCCCTTGGCACAGACAACCCAAAAGCAGTGCAGTGTATGACGCCACAATACTATCCTCCATGTGCTTGCCAGCATGCTGAAGAGCTGGAGAGAAAAAACACATGACCGGTTACTCAAAACAAGCCTTTTTCAAAAATATCAGTTTTTTCATTAAAAATGAAGATTATTTATTTGAAATAAAGTATAAATTAATGTTGTGTTAACTTTAATTCTTAATTACATTATTGGACACAATTTTAGAATAAAGTCTTTTATTAATACTAATTATTAATACAATAATTTAAAATAAACAGCTTTAATATATTTATAATATATTTATTTGTGGAAGCAGTGATGCATTTAAAACCATCCCAAAGTTTGGGATAGACCCTAGATGAACTTTTCATCAGTTGTTTTTATCCACAAGAATATACTTATTTGTTTTAGTAAGCAACAACATGTTAAGAAAAAAAAAAAAAAAAAAAACGGAACACAGAACACAAGTATATAAGCTCATTCAGAAAGAATGAACATCACTAATGAAGCAGACTGCCTTGCACTTGGCATATAATGGCTTGTGCTTATATTGTTTCTCATGTCCTTTTTGAGAAAAACAGGAGGAAAAGAAGAAACGCGCTCCACCGGCACAGGTGTTACAAGGACACACATACTTGTCAAGCGACTATGTTTGTTGAACACCAAAAGAAAACAACACACAATTAAGACTGAATACACAGGAAGATGAAGGTACAAGCAGCTGCACTCGCTGACCGCAGATGACAATTACGTAATACTTCCTTGCATTAGACAAGCTTTGTATCTTGAAGCGGAAGAAAATACCTGGAATTGCCCAAATGTCAGAAAAAGAACTAAGTGTGCTTTGGATTCTTGATGCAGGAGCTAAATGCATTACGAAATGGACCCGAGTCTGAGTTCATGTGATGCATTCACATATTACAAAAAATTATATTCTCAGAAACCTCTAACATGCACGCACATGAGTGGCCCTGACGATCAGGACAAAAAAGAAGTTAGAACTGAAGGCAAACTCCTCATCTGCTTCTCTTTTATCCGTTACTCCAATTCTAATCAAATATGCTACTTGAACAACAGTGTGTTGCTGTGTTCTTTCACTGGGTCTCCAAACTAAGATTAGCTGCCCACCGAAGTGGATTATACATTAAGCAAAATTAACTGCTGTGGACAAAAAACAACTTGCATTTGCTAGTCCCTGGGTGTCATGTCTACCTTTGTTGAGATCAAGTTCTTCATCCTCCTCTTCCTTCTTCTTGTCCTCCGTGCTGTTGTTTTCTGAAGCGACCCACTGGATCTCTTCATTGGTCTCCTTCCATTCTCCACTCTGGTCCAGTTTGGACTTTGGCGGATCGTTGATGAAGTCATCCGTCTCCGCCTCCGCTAACATGGCTGCATGCTCTCTCTGAAGGAAAAGCTATAAAGCAGAAACAAAGTAATTTTGAGCGTTTTGCTTGTAACCCAATCAGTCGAAAATCATTTTGGTGGACAGACTCAAATGATTGAAAATCACTGAAATGTTTATAGATTGCACATATAGACGCGTTGATGATCAGCTTTAGCATAAATTTGTACACCAATGTATCATTTTATTTTAGTAATTAATTATGTACACCATGCACTGATGCATTATCACCATGCACTGACAGACATGGAATCTGGGAACTAGTGGTCTACAATTCAGACACATATTACTAGCAAGTGTAATCAGTGATGTGATTACAAATGGCCACTCAAAACACATTACATCAAGACTTTAATAACAGGTGTAACAATACTAGGACCTGTTTTCTGTAAGTGTGAAGTGTGGCCATGCAGCAGTAGTTTTTTTCTGTGTGTGCATTTGTATACCTTGACCAGAGCAGCGATGGCACTGAGGGACCTCTCAGTCGGCAACTCATCTTTGTCAGACACACACATGGAGTCCCAGACTTCACTTCCCTCCATCTGCAGCTCCACCAGACAGTGTCTGTTCCTCGCGCTGTACTCCACCAGATTAATGAGCAAACCCAGACCCTAAAAACACACACAAATACAATGAAGAACAACTTAACCACCTCAAACAGCAACCACAACACAGACAGAAAAGATGGTTTCACTTTGATAGTAATGTCTCACACAACTGGTTTGCACAAAAAAAGTAGGTTTGGACAAAATATATTTTAAACCCTTTTTTTTTTAGATGTGTAAATGATATAAATGACACTACTCAAAAACATTGTATATTTTTAAAAACTTGTTAAACATTTCTTAATTTTAATCAAAACATGTTTTCTGTATTTTCCACTACATGCACACAAGACTGAGATCTTTTATTTAATTTATTTTATTTTTTTGTAGGCTGCATGATAAATCACATGCAATGTTTAATGCGCATCTTGTCAGTTAAGCAATCTCCATCACCTGCGTGCTTTCACATGGAGCAGCGTTTACTACACAGAGCCGTTGTTCTGTTGATTTGTGCTACCCTGTCAGATTTTGTTCCCATTAAAACAGTGGGTAATACAATTCGACAACAAAAAATGCTACATGTAAAAATGTAAAATCTACACCTTCCCCAACCCTAAACATACTCTTACAGAAATGCAGATACATTAAATGTTGTTTTTTAGCATTAGGAAAAACGATGCAACATTGATACGCACGTGTGCAGTAAACCCTGGTAGGAAAGTCTAACTAGTAAAATAAAATTTCACGACACCGTTGTTCACTGACAAGCTGTGCAAAAGATATGCAAAATATGATCATGGTTTTGCGCAGCTTATTCGTGAACAATGGCTTTGTGTAGTAAATGGAGATTTACCGCTGATTACAGAACCGGCTTTACTGACAAGATGTGCATTAAATACCACATGCGATTTATCGTGCAGCCTTAATAATTACACACATTATGATAGTATTTTAAAATTTATTTAAAACATCTTTCCTTGATGTTGGTTATAAACTAATTTGTGGAGGTGCAATTAAACATAATAAACCACATAAAACTGTTCGATTAATTAGTTTAAAAAAGTCATTATTCTTGTTGCTTTAAAAACATGAAAAAAAAAAAATTTATAATGCAAAAAAAAATCTGTCTGCATTCTAACAATATTTGCAAAAAAAATAAAAATGTGTGATGTTTTACACATTTTTTTTAAAGAATTTTATGGGAAATTAATCTTTTTCAGATACTTAATTTGTCTTTATGATAGAAGTGTAAAGAAAACTTATCTTATTTACTTACATTGTAAATGTAACAGCACTATAAAAAATGCGATCACAGTATGAAATTTCAATTTGTAATGTAGTTTGAAAGCACTCAGGAACTCCTAGCGGACACTGCTGCTCTCCACTAAATGTATACCAACACAGTGATATTAGTAGAGCTGTGTACTCACCAGGACTCTGATATCGAACCTTTGCTCCTGCGGCAGGTACTGTGGCACTCTGAGCACACAGTTCAGCGCCGTGCTCAATAAGTCTTCCTGCTCGCCTGTCTTTGTGCTGCCCCATTCTATAGACAGAAAGAAAACACTCAATGGCTGCTGCACAAAAGTGTTCAGCAATAGTTAATCAGGGATTTTCTCTGACTGTTGTTCTCCAAGCTGCTCACATCTGGCTTATGACTGAGTACTCCTGCATTATGCTGAAAGGGTTTGGCAGCAATACTAGTGAACCGCTAGCCAAAGCAGCACCGCTAACAGAAATCCATTTGGCACATCGAATATGGGCCTCCAAGAAAGCCAAAAGACTCTTATTGACTTTAAGCCTTTTAAAAGCAGAATAACAAACGTTCTATAAGGCATAATGTAATGAGACAGCCGCTGCGGCCCAGTCACCTGATTGTTCAGCTGAACAGCTTGCAGTGCATATTTCATTAGATTGTTGGGAATAACTACCAAAAAGCAGCAACGTTATTAGTTTGGTAACGACCAATCAATAGCAACGAATAATGAATTTCGTTACTTATTAGTTGGGTCCTTGCACTGAAAATGGACAACCTTTGTCTTTGAAAACACTTAACAGTAGTGAAAAAAAGTGGTTAAAAAGCCTCAATGAAGTCTCAAATCATTTAAAGCTCAAAGTTCATCTCAGCTTTGACGCAAAAATTTGTCAAGTGCATAGGATTTCTAAGTATACTCCAATGGAGTGCATGAAGACATGCCTGTCAAAGATTCATCCTTGTCGAGTGTCTCCACTACTGGCTCTCCAGATGTTATGGGCAATAAAAAAAAAAAAAAAAAAAAATCAACTGTACTTATTTAAACTGGAGTTTTATCGTTCACAATAACAAATCGTTATATCGCACATCCCTAACTTACTATTATAATAACAATAAATTCTGCATTATTACATGCAAGTAACCCTAAGCCAAAACCTAATTCTAACCCTAATCATACAGTAAGTACATATAGGTTATTAATATTACTCATTAATAATTACTCAGCAATTTACATTCTTATATATACACGTTAGAAATTCATGAAAGCATTTTTAATGTGAAAAAAAAGTTAAATCACCATTAATCTTTCTAAAAGAATTCACTGAGTGAGAACATTGATCAACACATTGCAAACAGAAGTTCAGTCTACTTATGCTTCTTACTCTTACTCAAACAACCATGGTTGAGCTTCTATTGACCATTTTTGATGCGTTCTATTTGTGTGTTTATGAATATTTATATATTTAGATAAAAGCCTAAATTAAATGTTCACTATATAAAGCAATGATGTCTCTTCTGATAACTTTGCTTAAACTGCTCATATTATATGGGTTACATTTATGATGTCTTTATGGATAAATGCATTTATGGCAGTCTTTTCAGATATCTCTCAGGATTAATGAAAAATACCTAGATTTGTGTTCTGAAGATGACAAATCTTACATTGTTTCCTTCCTACACGCAACGCGCCACGATGCTAGGACATGTGTTAAAAGGTATCTTTTTCATGTTAATCAGTTTTGTCCAAACTAGCGGTGATGCCGTAATGCTAAATTTCTATTTTATAAACAGTTTCTATTTCTGTAGCATCGCAGCTAGAACAACAACATACAAACTATATGACAGTGATAATCTCATGGACTGATTATGTATTTTATTCTAAGTTAAACATGTGTAATGTGAGTTTGAATATCATTTTGAGTGACCTTATAACTATACTGAAAGCAACAACAGATCTTGAAGATGAATTAAAGCGTATAAATTAATACTGCAAACACAATAAGAATCAACAAGCGTTTTTCATGATAAATATGGTCAGAGTCACTCAGTATATCAATTTAATGATGTTAAAAATTATATTTATGAATTACATTATTTCGCTTCCAGAGAGAGATCGCACACTCGCTTCTGATTGGTTGTGATATTTGATTTGATTCTGTTGCGTTTTGTGTGGAGAGCCAAATTGTCTGTCGCTGGAATTTTGTCGCACCGTATGTCATTATGGGTTTGGAATGAGGCTAAGTAATTGATGAAAATGTTTATTACTGGCTGAACTACTCCTTTAAGAGAAGCTTTGAAAGTTTTAGATTCAGTGTAGATTTTTTTTTAACAATGTTACTTTTACAGTGCATTCCTTCACAGTCCAAGTGGAAGGTTTGTTTTGTTAAACGTCCTCGTCTGTACTGACCGTTGTCATGTGTGAGATTTAGCAGGACCCCGATGATAGCTCGCATACAGTCTTCTACAGCCTTGCCCACGTTGCTGTTGCTGCAGTAGGGCAGTGGTGTGCCCGACGAGCACAGGCCTCTGTTCACCTCTCGACTGTACCTCTGGATCATCTCCTCACAGTGCCATAATGCTCTAAAACAAAGACAAAACAAAAATGTTATGTCCTTTCCAAGAATTAGTGCAAGTTATTGTTTTAGTATCCAAATACATATTGAAGGGACAGATCACGGAAACATTTTTAATTCTTTAATTTAGTTAGTACTCATCATATCCATTTTCTTTATACAAAAACTACTATATAAATTATATCTTGTGGAGTGCACAAGTCAAACAGCTTTCATGGTGTTGTTTCCCCCTTTTCATTCTCATTCATTACACGGAAAAGAGCAGCGTGAACTAGGGCTGGGTTATAATATAATGAGAATGCAATAAAATATGCCAATCAGTGCATGCCTCTACTAAGTCAGCATGTTCTGTGTGTTTGCAGGTGCAGTTTCATCTTACACACAAACACACGTGATGTGTTTTTAGCATCTGCTGTCTCAACATAGGAGGACTTCATCTCCACAGTTATTCTGAGAGTCAATTCACAAGCTTTTCACCATTTCATTTGAGAAAAACTACCATCAAATAAACAAACAAAATACTAAAATATACTTTCAAAGTAATAATATTAACACTTTAGAACAGGGCTCTGAACCGGTTCAAGGAACGAAAATGAAAACCGGAAACGAGCTAAATTTTGACAGGAACAGAACCAGAAACAAAATCCATTATCCGAAATGGCCATTAACCGGTTAATAACGTTATTTTATCGTTCCATTTAATATTTGAAATTTGCTGTCAATGAATCACAAATTCCAGTAGTACAGCATATGCAAATGTGACGCTGAAGTAGTACAGCATATGCAAATGTGACGTGAAATGTCCGCTCAGCTGTGAACTCATCATAAGTCACAATGGCAACGCACCGCACTTAAAGTTTATCTGAGGATAGTGTGAGATGAATTCAACAGATCACACATCTGCAGCACTTCTGTGAATATAGCCATATATATACCCATATAGGCTTACATAAAAAGGAATATAAGCATATCCACGAAATATATTTCACTTAAATCATATTGACAGATTAACGAAATGAAAGAGAAATGAAAGAAAATGAAAGTTTTCTTTATTTTGCAAAAGCTTTATAGTTTTAATTATTTAGCAAAAGCTTTGAATAATGTCTTGCTTCTATATAATCAACCAACTTTGGTATGACCATCGCGCTGACCCAACATCATTTTGCTTTATTAAAGCCTGTACATTAACAAAATAAAATAGAGTTAATGAAACAAATATAAAGTTAGACGACCGCGCCTCACTGTGCTGATAAAGCAGATTTGATATGTTATGTAGATAAAAGTACAAACACTATATAATAAATATTTTAGCATCCAGATACGTCGGGAACATGGAAACATTTGGATTCGCGCTGGATGAGAGATGCAGGCATCAGCTTCAGCTTAAATTAATTTGTTTTTGGATTTACATTTTTATAGCCTAAACTTGTTTTGTTTTCGAGAGAAACTAATAGCTGTTTTTATAATGTTTGTAAACATTTTGCTTTAGACTACAGGCATTTTAGCCTTCATTATTTCGTAAAGTAACAGGGCTAATAAAATGCAATGCCGCAACTTTAGTTTTTTTTTTTTTTCTACTTTCAAAACGCAATCTTTCATCCTTGTTTTTGATGTCTTTAAAGTGTTGATAGATTTTTTTTTTTTTAGCCTACATTTGGCCAAAATCTAGAAAAGATGACTGACCACAGCGGTTTATTGACTGACGTTAGATCTCTATTTTTTATTTTTATTTTTGAGTAAATAAAACGCTGTACTTTATTATTATTACATTAATATTATTGCAGGGAGTGAAAATTAAGGTTAAAATTAATGTTCTATAACTTTAAATAAGATATAAAGGTAATATCGCTAGAACAGAGACCCGCGAGTAGAATCGTGGGAGAAAATAGTCTTTCTTTAGAGAG
The DNA here is from genome assembly GCF_023724105.1 of Carassius gibelio. NCBI lineage: Eukaryota > Metazoa > Chordata > Actinopteri > Cypriniformes > Cyprinidae > Carassius > Carassius gibelio. The sequence continues at coordinate 15,465,470 of NC_068407.1, forward strand.
AAAGAGTCCAACAAAGCCAACGACCTAAAGGCGGGGAATTGTCCTCACAAACCATGTTTACATTGTAATACCTATTTCAGATATTTATAAACCATATACAAGAACACACACACACACAGGGTGACCAAGCGTCCCGGTTTCCTATTGCTGAAAAATAACCTGTACGCGTAGGAAACAGTCACGGCTCATTTCAATATTTTATATGCAGTTATGAGAGAGGGAGAGCAGTTATATTAGGTTCGTTCGACTTGAAGCAGTGCTGCACAGAATGATCGCCTTTATGACATCGAAGTACCGCGAGTGCGATTCGAATGCATTGGATATGTGTGCTCTCTTTAGTAGTTAGTTGTTAAGTTTAATAGGTAGTTGTTAAGTTTAGGTATTGGGTAAGATGTACAATGTACAAGGATGTACAATAAAGTCATGCAGACAGGATTCCTGCAGGATTTTTAAGCTCAAGTTTAAGACTTAAGACCCTGCAGAAACCCTGTGTAGAAGAAGGCATTAATTTGTGCTTAATTAGTACTAATAAATGGCCAATATTCTAGTAATATGCATGCTAATAAGAAACTATTTAAGACACCCTAAAATTAAGTCTTACCGTAATTATACTATTATTTAAAAGAAAAACAAACATGTTATTTTTGCAATATTTTGTTAAACATTAATTTTTTCAATTAACACTTTTTAATATGTTAATTTTATATCTTTATTTAATGTTGTTTTCATTTGATTTGATTACATTGTTTTAGCTTTCTTTCCAATGGGCACTATTTTTCATAATGTGTATAAAAAAAAAAAAAAAAAAATTAAAATGTAAAAATGGATTGGGGTCCTAAATTAAAAAGTAGCTTACCCATTGGTTATGTTTGTTCAATGAGGAAAGCACTTCCTTCCCCATTAATGGTAAACAAATATAGTGCTATATACGGAAACACATTGAGATTAAATTTTTGGCCATACTGCCCTGCCCCAAAGTGAAGATTACTCAAAAAAATATCAACTGGTGGATCGCAGCCCTGTTCTAAAACAATATTAAATGCAAAAAATAAAGTGCGGCCATACAAACCAAGTGTATATAGTCAAAATACAGGACTATTAATTTAAATGTAAGGAGAAATGAAAAGTTTTTGCTATGATTTAGAACATGGATAGGTTGCATAAAATGCCCTCACCATCACAAAAAAATACAACTTGAACTAAATTCAATGCACCAAGAGCTTGAACAAAATCTGTCCTGCAGCAAAACCAGCTCAGAAACACTATAAGGACTTTTGCAAACTACACATATTGCTGAAAGCACAAAAATAACAATCCTTGAAAAATCTAATAATAATTCAATGTCTATCACAGGCCATCAAAGCCTCTTGACAGATACTTCAGTTGAATATAAGGTGTATCGTGAAACAATGATGTCACATTTGAACATTTAAACACCAAATCTGGTACTATTAGTGCTCTATCAGCATCTAAATAATGGCTGTTCAGAGTAACACTCAAGATGGAAAAACAGTCCACAGATAACAGATGCAGCGGGAAGTGCGCACATCCTAATGGATTGCATTTACGCCACAGCCAGGGTCAGAAGAAACAAACATAAACTGCATTAGCTTTCTCTAGAAGGGGAAAACTTAGCCCTTCCTCTCTATTAGTCCCCAAGACATGTGTGTGAGTAAGATAGCAATAGAGAGTGAGGGAGTCTGCATCCATAGCACATGTGCTACAGTACGACCAGCTTCATGCAAAATGCCACTAATGCGCTTAGCATAATGAGAGGTCATTAGCGAGTGAGATTGGAAATGGAGGAAGAGGTTCATGTATTCATATATTAGTGGGGTCATCATTAATGCAAGCTTGCCTACTCTCTAATTAAATTAGAGCCAGCTGAACGAGCTCTTCCAGCAGTGTGTGTGTGTGCCGACTTTGTTGACTCATCTAGATCCTCTTCACAGTCATGAGCACCCATGGTTAGTTCGCTTTGCACTCTGAAGGGTCTGACCCCGTCTAGAGAGCTGGGCCATCAGCTTGTAATTACATTAGCAGCGGAAGAGAGGCCAGACTGCCTGAAGCAGACAAGTATAAGCTAGATTTACCATAACAGATGCCTAAATGTGCTTTCACATGGAAAGTCGATTTTTGCATTTTCTGAAAATGTGAGTGGTACTCGCCCACGTAAGTCGCTGATGGGATGCTAGGGTGTTACAGATGCTAGCCAGGGCATTGCTTCAAAGCTGCTAAAGTTTCTATCCGAGTAGTTTATAGTGTTGCTATCCGGCTTGCTAAGTGAATTGTTAATCACCCAAATGAAAAGAGCCTGTAAGAATTTAGGAAAGCATCTCTAAACATTCAGAGTTCTAGATACGGCTCAAAACAAATCTTTAATGCAACTTTTTATCCCGTTTTATTTTCTGCTACGAAAGAGTTCGGATTGCCTCAAAACTAATATAAGATAGCATTCATGTATGTAGTACAAAAGGTGTGGGGGAGTTACATTAAAAAGTCTAGATATATATTCAAGGCACAATAGTGATCTCTGAAACCAAGGACAGAAGAGAGAGAGAGAGAGAGAGAGAGAGAAAAAAAACCTTTCATAACAGATATGATGAACGGCAAAACTACAAAATCAGTCATTATGACTCATGAGCTGTATGCACCCTTTTCACAGAAAGAGATAAAGCATTTCCCCAATAATTATCTTTGTATATACACTCCACTGTGTTGTTGGGTTCTGCCAGTGGGATTCTTTTTAACTTGATGTATTTTTGACTTATTTTTTCCATCAGACTGCCATAATCCATGCATTTTAGAAAGCTGAGGAAAAGCAATAATGGATGTTTTTTTGTTTTTTTTGCTGTTGGAACAAATTTGCTCCCATGTAGCTCTATAGAGATTTACCCTGTGAAATAAATGTGCAAATAAACTCCTAATCCATCTGAAGCAAAAGCTTTGTGAGAACAGATTGAATGCAAGTATTCAATGTTAATCTCGAACTCTGATAAAGTTGAGTGATATCAGATTCAGATGGACAAGATTTATTTTACCGGATAGCTCCTGATTATGGCATGCTTTCATCATATGCAGAGTGAACATTCTGATCTAATAAAGTAAATCAGGGGAGTTAGGAATGACAAGAGGTACTAAATGACTATGGTTAACTATACTTTTAAGTGGTCTGTAGTTGAACCCTTAAAACAGTATGCAAGTCTCATTAAGGTTTGAAGTGATTGGCCTCTTTAGGAAATTTCAGCATGGCTTGAGCCATATCAGAAGGTGCTCTCTGGCACAGCAGCTCTACGCTTATGGTCTTGGCAGCTGGTGTTGTTGATAAAGTGTTCCTGTTGGGGTTGTTAATGAGTCTGGAGGCTGTCTGCTGTAATAAGGAAAGCTAGCGGTTAACCTGCACCCAGTCTGACCACACACAACCAAGGGCTTCCTGCCAAAACAATCAGGAAAACATGACAAGCATACTGCTACATTACTGTAATACTACAGCTAGACAACTGCTTTTATTTTGGAGGCACTTACTTTGCTGAAGACACTATGAGCTGAGAGTCCTTGTATGCGATCAGGTAGGCCTGGTTTTCTGGATTGTGAACTGTTACCTGTATTGATAAATATAAAATTAAAAGTTTAAAAAAAGAGCACAATGCAAAAACTATTCCTCTTCTAAATTCGCCCAGCAGAGATCGACTGTTGTTCATGAACATCTACAGTAGGTTAATATCAAAGTTAATGCACTTTGTTTATCTTTTAACAAAATCTACTGAGGTTTACAGCTGACTGCCTCTACCAAGTCCAATAATCAGAAAATACATAATTTTTTTTTTCTCATTGTAGAATTTCAGAAGCCATTACTCCATTCTTCAGTGTCACACAATCTTTCATAAATAAAGTTGTTTTATGCATTCAAATAATTATACATTTGACAAAAAAATATATATATATATTTTATTGGTAACAATAAAAAATATGGTGATAAAAAATAAATCATTTCATAGGGCCCTAAACATTTTTTATTAAATTGATGTGAAAATGTATAAGTTTTCAGTACTATTTCAGTACTGTTTTTTTTTCTTTTTTTTCTTTTTTTGTAAATAAAGCACTATTTTAGTTTTTGTTCAGTAAACAAAAACTAAATCATTTTAAAAACTATTGGGTAATGAATTGGTATCGGCCAGTGTGGTCCAACCTAGCTATTGGTATAGGCAAAATCCACCATCTAAGAATAAATCAAAATTAATACATGTTTGGTACCACATGACTGAATAAATCATAACAGAATTTGAATTTTTTTGGGTGAACTATCCCAACTATCCTTTAATGACAAGTGGCAGTATGTTTAGTACTGTCCCTTTAAGAGATGCATTTCTCTCTTACCTTTTTACTGTCACTTTATACATAACTGTGTTTATATGTAAACCTTGTGTGTTTCTGACAGTATTAGCACAATCAGACGATAACTAATATAACAAAGTGATCAGGTGCTGTTTGACCGGCAATTTAGTGCATGGACGCTTCGGGTGTATGCGCTCTGAATAAGCACGTTATTACAGCACGCAAATAAAACGTTTTACCAGCAAGACCTTAAAGCACGCAAATAATGTATTTGTGACTGGAAATAAGTGCAGTGTCTCGTGTTTGTGTCTAGCGAATTGCAGTTGGAGCTAGAGCCGCGAGACATAATACAGTGCACTACATGAGGTAGATGTTGGATTTTGTTAGTAAATTTTTCATTATATTACTAACGTTGCCTCCTCCGTTCACTATTACTCTACTGCATATATTGCATCTGATGCTGGTGTCGTTTTGTTTTGTAATGAGAGCCCGCAGTTTTGAACGTTTCACTCTTGCCGCGATGACTGATTGCACAGAAACACAAACCGCATATGCGCTGGATATCACATGCACGTCGAGCAAACGTCGGCCACATCATTCAGTGAAGGGAAATGACAAACAGCAGCTTTTAATTCGTCATTAACATTGAAGTATACAGAGTTAAAACAACGCAAGTATAAATAACAGTTTAGTTTGTCCTGAAGCTTATAGGCAGGGCTCCAGACTAACTTTTTTCACTAGGAGCACAGTGGCCCCCAACTGAAAATTTTAGGGGCACAACCAGAAAATTTAGGGGCGCACACCGTAAATCAACATGCTAACCAAATCTACTAATTTCCACTGTATTACTAATAAATACTTTAATAATAGATGCAGAAATTACAATGTGCTGTTTCAAATTCAGTGTCACATTTTATTCTGCACTTTTGAAAATGCAACAACAAGGTAAACTGACAGCACCATCGCTGTCAAGACAGTACAAACAGTAAACAAAATTCCATACACTCAGAATAAAAAATGTGCATAGTAAAAAAGTTTGTGTGCATGCTGTATCGTTGTTGTATGTTTCGTTAAGTTTTAAGCCATTCTTCCTTTGAAGGTTGAGCTGGCTTTTGTATTTGGTGAAAGGTAGTTCTAATGCTTATAGTACCTCAGACATCTGAATTCTTACAGCCAGTCTTCTCGAAAATGGTGAGTGTGGATCAGGGCCGGCCCTGACCAATTTGCTGCCCTAGGCAAGATTTTACCTGGCGCCCCATGTGTATGTATGTATGTACGTACATGTATATATATATATATATATATATATATATATATATACACACACACACATACACACACTACAGCAGAACTGTTTCCAACACTCATAATAAATCATCTTATTAGAATGATTTCTAAAGGATCATGTGATAGACTGGATGTCACATGTGACACTGAAGAATGGAGTAATGATGCTGAAAATTCAGCTTTGCATCACAGAAATAAATGATAATTTAAAGTATAATAAATTGAAAACAAATTATTTTAAATTGTAATAATATATCACAATATTACATTTTTTTTCTGTATTTTTGATCAAATAAATGCAGGCTTGATGAGCAGAAGAAACTTCTTTCAAAAACTTAAAAAAATAGTAATGTTTCAAAACTTTTGGCCTGTACTGTATCCCCCCAAAACTGCACAACTGTAGAGTAAAACATTATTTTTAAAAAAGTGATAATAAAAAATGCGTCTTAAAACTGACAAGATTGTACAAAATCACAGTCTGGGGACTCAGAACTCAGAACAACTGCTAACATTAAGTTTAAGGTAAAAATAACTGCCATGAAATTATAGTATCTTACTCCTATTCAATAAATTGTTCTTTCACTACATCTCTTTACCTCTGTCTTTATCCTCTTCTCTTCTTTTTGGCAGTGTATCTATCGCAGACTATGATCATTTATAATGTGTCATGTAAATTCGGCCTTGCGTCACAATCAAGAAACTTTCACCGTGTCTAGAACGGGCGCGAGCCGCCAGGCCCGTTTCTACGAGCTGTGTGTTAACAAAAACAGTGCTGTCTACATTGGATGCGGCGTCGGACACACTACACAACAAATTACCAACAACTAATCGTGCGCGCGCTCTGTTTCTGATGCACTTCAAGCACTCGATGGGTGGGGGGAAGATTGAAGAGCCAGACTTTTTTTTTTTTTTTGCTTTATTTGGAAGTGTTTCGAATTATTGGTTTTTAAATAGTATCCTATTATAAAAAAATATAGGTAAAAAAAAAAAAAAAAAAGTTCACTCATTCTGGCGCCCCTATGGATGAGTGGCGCCCTTAGCATTTGCCTATGCCGCGGGCCGGCCCTGGTGCGGACTTTTTTTCGCCACACCAACCTCTGACTCTGAATCATCATCTGACGGTGACACTGTAGACTCTGGCACTGGTACACTAGCCGAAGGTCGGAAGAACGAATCAATAGTTCGCTTGCTCATAGCTCAGACGCACGCACATATCAGGTTGTGATGAGATTTGTCTCTGTTTCCTTCCCACAGATGTTTACGCGCGCTCAATTATCTCTAGGCCCCTCCCCCTCCACACATTTTAGCCACTTGCAGTGGCCATTCCCTATTCTTCTCACACGCATTTGCCGCCTCACAGACAGGCATCACTCAATGAGACGCGAGTGTGTGCTCGCGTCTCATTAGTATGTGTGCAAGTGTGTGTGTTTGTGTGTGTTCGTGCGTGCGTGTGCAAATCTACTGGTCGCACATGTGCGACTGGATGTAAAATTCAGTCGCACACTCTCAAAATTTGGTCGCAAAATGCGACCATTTGGTCGCAGTCTGGAGCCCTGCTTATAGGTACGCTGGTATTGACCCAATTATGTACCTGTCCAAAAAAATACCGGTTCTCGGTACCCATCCCTAGTTGCAATGCTTGATATTTTTGTGGAAACCCTTATACTTTTTTTTTTTTTAAGATTCTTTGATGAATAGAAAGTTCAAAAGAACAGCATCTGAAATGGCATAGTTACAATAATGTTACAAAAGATGACACTTCTGTATTCTTTTCTTAAAAAATAAATAAATGAATAACCTTACTGCCCCAATCTACATGAAGTAGAATGTCTTTTATAGCAAAACCCTTATGAAAGGAAATATATTTTTCCCATTTTTATATTAATGCTGAAATGTGAATTTGGATTGAAATCTTTGTATCCCATGTAAATGGATTGGCATGTTCAAGGACAAACAGTCTGGATTCACATAATTCAAACTCATTCAGAGTACTTTATACTGTACATGTTTACTTTTAAATAACATATGACAAGCACAACTCAAATGGCTGGATGAGTATCAGACTTACACTTTCTAGGACACGCAAACATCTCTCAGCTCCCCACAATGATGCCACTAGGTTCTCCTTATCATCCTCTCGGCTCAGGTTTTCCACACACTCTTTAACTGTGGGGAAACACATATGCACATCAAATCACTCTCACAAGTATCTTTTTTATAATATGCATGTATGTAAAACCCAGGCAAATGTGATGTTCATGACTTAATAAAACAAAACACAATTTTACAAGTAATATTATCAAACTTATATAACAAATACCGGATAAGAATCAGATCTTTAATACTGAACAAAAATAAAAGACCTTTATCTACAATGTGGTCCAGGCCTCCCAGAAGCCGGAGTTCTTCTTTAAACCAATCCCCCGCTCTCTTTGACGTCAACGACAACAATGTCTCCATTGCTAAATGTCCCGTCTGCAGATAAAAAGACAATGCACAATCAGTCTGAAAGATATTATATAAAAGATACATTCAGCTTTAATGACTCCATTATGCAAATGTAAAAGTTTTATTTGCTAAACAGAACAAGAAAAAATGGAAAAAGGAAGGCGAGAAACGCAAAGAAGGCAACTTGATAAAAAGCTCTTGATCTGGCTCTGATGGCTACAGCAAAAACATGAAAACAAGTAAATATTATAATAGTTTAGCAAAGGGTGTTTTCAATGAATTTATGGATGTATATAGAGATCTGTTCTTGAAGAGGGTTTTATGCTGTTTTCCAGTGTGCTAACAAGTCTAAGTGAGTGTTCACACAGAATGCATTGTTTCATCAGTGTATTTTTTTTTTATTGCTGGTCTATGTGCACATGCTCCAGTCAGATATCCTTTACCAGTGCCTCATGTCTCCGTTTTTTTTCTCCATTTTAGCATTTTCAGCACAATTAAAAAACAGTGTGTCAAGTAACAAGAGCTGAAGTTTTAAAATCCTTGAATTCTGTTTCATTCTGATGTGTTCCACCCAGCTGTTTTTGAACTTGTCCTGTGAGAACAGCTTATAAAAAACGACACTGTCAGCAGCACGCTAAACCCTCTCTGAGAAAGGGTTCACCAATCTTTAAACAAAACTTTTTTGCAACATTGGCCATTTTCAACAATAAAATCAACTTGTGAAAAAGCTGCATGATAATGTTTAAACAGTTGATCATGATTATTTTGCTTAATAATCTTAAAATGGGGAAGTCGTGGCCTAGTGGTTACAGAGTTTGACTCCTAACCCCAGGGTTGTGGTTTCGAATCTGGGGCCGGCAATAACATGACTTAGGTGCCCTTGAGCAAGGCACTGAACCCCCAACTGCTCCCCAGGTGCTGCAGCATAAATGGCTGCCCACTGCTCCGGGTGTGTGTTCACAGTGTGTGTGTGTGTGTGTGTTCACTGCTGTGTGTGTGCACTTTGGATGGGTTAAATGCAGAGCACAAATTCTGAGTAAGGGTCACCATACTTGGCAGAATGTCAAGTCACTTTAAAAATGAAAATAAAAGAACAAAGAAACTATAGTCAAAACAAACAAAATATCTCAATAGATATTACTAAATTGCAATTAATGTTTTCCCTTTTTTCAGCTCATTAGCACTTTTTCCAAAATCGCTGGCGATTCATTGTGGATTTTGAACTCTATTTTGTGCAGCTTGTCAGTGAACTACGGCTCTGAATTGTGAATGCCGCTCCATCTGAACCAGCGTATGTTAGCGGAGTGATTATTAAATGCTCAGAGTGCGGAGGGAAAATTGTTGCCACTCCACTCCGCTCGCATACTCTGAACTTGAACGCACGTTACCTACTTATATCACAGGAGCGGCTTTACTGACGAGATGCGCATGAAAATAGCATTTGATATTTTGCCCAGCACAAAGAGAAACACTCTGATTGGGGGACTTCTATTTGTAATTGGCAACTGTAATGATGAAAGCTTGTGGAGGCTTGTTACCATTGCAAGACAACGGAAATGCCAATTTAAAAACAAACAAATAAATAATCTCTTAAGGACAACCCACCAGTGGGCAAACATCGCAGATCATTATTCATAATAAAAAGGAAAAATAAGTCTTTACAATTTATTGTGCAGTCCCAGAACATTGTCGTTTCGTAAACGGCAAAATATAATGTCATTTTGAAATGAACTATTCTTTAACATAGATGTTGTGACTAGTTGTTGGAACAATCCACTGACTGATACATTTTTGAAAACATCCTTAGAATGTACAACACAAGGAATGAAGTGCATCTACTAGAGGGAGCAGAATCGGAATCTTTCTGAAAAACCCCAAATGAACACAAACCCTCATCCACATGATCGATCACGCAAGCAGAATAATAAAAAAAAGTGCAAATCCTTGACAGGAAAGTCTGCAGATGTAAACAAACAGAACAACCGCACTGCAGCAATGAAACACCAGTCAATAACAAAGCACAACTGATCTCGAGCTTACCGTGATATTCTCCAAGTCAAGATGCTTATTATGGACGGTTTCGCAGAGCTTGCGAATCTTTTCTTTTACTTTATTCATCTCTTTTGTCGTTAGCTGATCAGCAATGGATTTGTCCTGTTCTAATTCCAGCAAACGAATCATCAGATCCAGACTGGCCCGATCCAGGTCCATGTTCAAACGGTCACGGCTGAGAATGTACATCAGAGAGGCTGTACATAGAGCTAGATTCTGAGGAAAGGGGTAAGGACAGGGAGTACAATCGATTAGACATAAGACATCAGGCAGTGAAGGTTTCAGGAAAGTCCAAATATATTTTGACTTACTGGATGTTGAGGTGCATCACTGAGAGTTTTAAACACCTGAGCCAGTTTCCCACGAGCCCTCAGGTGCATCCTGAAACTGGGCATGGCGCACCGTGTGGCCAAACTAATAACACTGCACACAAACCCAACAGAATTGTAATGAGCAAACACTGAGCCTGTTGCAAATACAAACACTAGGCCATATTTACAATACTGGGGAATGGCCAGAATATAGACCGATGGAAGGGCTTCTACACCTAAGGCAGCGTGTGTTAAGGGGTTGACCAGTCTTCAGACCAGCGGCAAGATACTCAAAGTCATCGGTGAACTCCTGATTCTCGCCAAATTCCACCACGTCATTAAAGTGCTTCACGTGCTGAACAACGGTGAACAACTGTTGAGAAAGAGAAAGCAAGTGTTTAATCTCATGATGAAAATATTCTTTGATGGACAGTCTGGCCTTTTCGGTTTCAGTGATTATAAAGAGAATGCTCACTTTCAGTTTACATAACCATTCACAATTTGGGTAAGACTTATATTTCATGCTTCTAAGTATGCAGAAATGGTTCAGGACTGACAACAACTGTTTGGATGCAGGACTGAATCTTTTTAAAAAAAGAATAAATAAATATATGATCTGACAATGTATGTCAAAAGTTGCACCTGTCACAAATTTCAACTTGAGCTTGTTAAACAATGTTTACTTCTCAATATTTGAAAGCTACTTTCTGTAAAATTAGTATTTACTTCCATGATTAAATGATAAAAATAGTTCCAACAGTTTTTGCTTATGGTACTGAAAATTGTGAAATTATACTGAAATTTAGGGGAAAGGTTAAATATGGGAAAACATTTTTCACACGTTTTATTTTATTATATCGGTTGATATAGATAATTATCACTATAGATATCAAATCTTAATTTCTTTCAAGTTTAAAGCCAGATTTTTGCTCCAAAGTAAAAGATTTTGAAACCAGACTTTTTAGTTTTTCTTAAAATAAATACCTTAAGAGAAAGGTATTTTGTGATTTTGTTTTAAATCTAGAAACAAGTTTCCGTTGCCTGATAATATTAACAATATTATTACTTTTTGTGTCTTAGAAATTTACATTTTATAGTTGTAGTAGCTTGAGTTAGGATGCAGGTGTAAATTTGTTCATTATCAAAATCAGTAACAGAAAAAATTTAGCAACCTCATTTTATATGGTGAAATTGTATTATTCAAATTTTTTTTTTTTTTATCCAGTGGTCTTCCATAGTAACATATATTCAGATCATGATGACCGCAGCTAAAACCAGACATATAATAACATTGCAACATGGTTTTTAGTTATTTGTATGAAAAAATGTAGTCTACATACATTTAGTGTAAATGCACAAACGCATCGCTTATTCACACATTGTGAGACCGTTGAATAATAAATGTCCCGTGTGTGACATATGACTAGCGCCCTTTCATTCCGCTTTTGGTGCATAAACATTATATCCAACATTTGTCAACCAGCCCTACTGGAATTGGTACAAACCACAAAAATATCTACTCAAATTACTGTCATATTAAAAATAATAAATAATTATTAAAAAGTCAGCTGCCTGAAGCAGATTAAGTTTTGTTCCACACAGCGCTCGCAAAGAAATGTAATCTCACGAGGCCAGCAAATATTATTTTACGCTTCATTTTTCATTGTTTGTTTATAATGTTAGCCTGCAGTCAAACATAGAGACCACAAAACAGAGTTATAATAAAATGAGGGTGGTCTGGAAACAATCCGAACGGCTTGCAGTTTAGATAAAAAACACGATTCAATGGGCAGAGAAAGAGGTGAGGGCTGTAACGTAGGTGGGCCTGAACAACTGTTTAACACCCACAGTCAGAATTGCTCCACAGAACATCAGTGCTTTCTGGACCCCATTAAAAAGATCTTTTTGTATTACTATAACAGTCCTTATGATCATGCCAGTGTTTTCAATATGCTGCCACTGAGACTTTCAAACTTAAAATTCATTGAAAAACAGCTGCACTACTTTGTATGCATATTCAGATTAAAGCTTTATGCCTTTATCATTGGTTCCATGCGACTGACTCTCAAATTTAATTGGCTCCAGCTTAGGCCTTTAGTGTAAAGTTGCCAAATATTCAAATGTCTAGTGCATTACAAATCTTTTAACTCAACAGTCTTTGTACTTCATATTAATATTAGCCTTTTTCAGAAGTGAAAGGGGGAAAAATGGAATCCATTTTTATTTCCAAGATAATGATAACTAAATATCACTTATTGAATTAAAGTGATGGCAAGCATACTACATCCAAAATGTTTGATACTGCATTGTGTAGCATGCTGTTTTAAAAAATAAAATAAAAATAGTGGTAGACAATACGCATAGTTTGCACGCTAACCAGGAAGGCTCTACATGTGTCAAAACAGATGGTGTTGTGAAGTATTTGCACTAACCTCCTTGTGTTCTTTCCTACATTTGAGTGCAGTGACCATGTCCTGGTAAGGTTCTGTGGGGACAGTGACAGACTTGATGACTTTGGGAGGAGGAGCTGGAGCCTTGAACACTCCGTCGTCCTTGTGCGAGTTCGACTCTTTACTGCCTCCCGATGAAGCGGCCTGTGCAAGAATGACAACTTGGAATTAAAACATAACAGCATGTTTGGAAGCACTGCAGAGCCGATTCACATATAGCCTGAGCTGCCAACAACCAACCCACTGCTGGTTATGCAACATGGAAACTAAAGATAGTGCTACAGAACATTATAGATTCATCATGCTGCGACTACTAAAAGGCCAAATCCACGACCAACTGCAATGCCGCTAAATAAAACACTCCAAAGACGGCCAAGCACCACATACACATACTGAATAATGCAATGTTTTGAAAACTCTAATATCTGTAGCCTTGTTTATAGGAACAGTTGAAATGGAGGCCAAGCTTTAATGAGAATCCTTACAAACAGTTGAAGTAAAGTGTAAGCATATCTGTCACTTGTGCATAATATTACAGCTTCCATGGTGGCAACAGATGCAGCCTGCCTAAATTGTATGGGATTGATTGTGTTTGGATGGCACATGTAGAGAGTGAGGGATAAGATGCTTGTTGGAAAAGAAGTGCATAATTAGGTCGTGTTTGAGGTACATCAAAATACACTATTTACTTAAACATACGTTCCTGCTTTAATGGTGAATTATTCATCATGGTCAGTTATGCTTGTTTTGGAATCAAGGTTGGGGGTTCGATTCCCCGGGAACACATGATAGGTAAAAATTGGTAGCCTGAATGCACTGTAAGTCGCTTTGGATAAAAGTGATATTGCATATTTTTTGCTAAATGCATATTTTTAAATTTAATTACATTTTTACAATTTTAGTTTTAATTTTATCTCTGAAAATACTTCATCCAGGCTGCCCAGTCTGCTGGTTAATGTTAACCAAGAGCTGAAACAAAAAATGGGTTGGGACAATAAATCGTTGCATCGCAATTCATGGCTCGATTCTGAGATTTCCGGAATGCATCATGAATCTCTCTTGAATCAATTCTGAGCATAGTTTTCTAACTGCAGGGGCCGGATTCACGAAACAATCTTAAGAATAAAATTCTTCTTAACTGCCAGTTTCTTCTTATTTTCTAACTTTCTAAAGAATATTTTGTATTCCCCAAAAAATCTTCTTAAGAATGTTCTTATTTTTTTCTTAAGATTGTTCTTAAGACAAAACCTAAGAAGAATTCAAATTCTTGAAAAGAATAATCTTAAAAATCATCGTAAATAACTTCTTAAATTTAGGACAGCCCCAGACAAACAATAATAATTATTTAATTAATTTATTGGGTTATTTCAAATTAATTGTTATATTTAAGCATTGCAACAACAGCTACATACAATACACAGGAGGACTAGGGACGTGGACGAGTTTTCTGAAGGGACAGCGAGACTGTTATTGTAAACATGATCGCTCATGATTAGCCTGTGTGTAACGCTGCTTTTTGCTGACTGCAAAACTCATTAGCAACTCTAAAACGAGTCAGATAGGGAGCTTTAATTGAACGCGTTAATATGAGCTTATAAATACATCATCTTTGGCAGTATTCAGTGCATATGAATGTGCAGGACGCATTTGGTGTAGAATCACGGACTCAAATACCGGAAGTGTTCCCTCAGATGAGAGTGCAAAAACAGCACAAAATGAATGAAACGTATCGCTGCAGCTTGAGACACACTGTTTTAAAAGTAACTTTTCAAAAACAGGCTGCATTAAAAACGTGAAGCTGAGCTCTTGTCAAAGTTGAAACGAAAATATACAGTCTATGGTACGTGCTTATGATTATTAGGATAATCTCCAGGAAGTGCAAGGAGACAATAGTGCACGTTTAGTCTTAAGAAAAAAATTAAGATGTTCTTAAGAATATATTTGAGAATTTTTCAAGAATTGCACTTAAGAACATTCTTACGAACTCCGGTTAATGGATGTGTGATGACACCGTTAATACCGGTACAACCGTGGGGTGGGGGGAAAGGAGGGGGTGTCCTCTTTTCCTCTCTTTTATGTAGCTTATAAATCCATGCACGTTATACATTTCAAATTATTGGCAATTGGCAATCCGGCGACAACTGCTTGAATGGATTAAAAAAAAAATGCTCACTGATATTAAACTTAAATGAAAACTTTTTTTTTAAAATAACGAATAAAAATACCACCATGCATAAGCTGAAAAAAACTGGGATCGGCAAACTGTGGACCAAAACAAATAAGAACCAAAGAACGTTTACTGCTTTGCCAATATTAGAAAGTTTTTTAAACGAAAAAGAAAATAAAATAGGCCTAAATAAATTAAAATGTAAATATGACAAAACCATATAAATAAGAAATGAATAGGGGGGGGGGGGGGGACTGTGGCCCGACTTTGGCTTCCTCCTCATTTTTTCTCCCTGTCACGGGAGCTGATGAGAAGCACACTATGAACAGCGTCCTGAGTCATACATGGGTGCTGCGGAAAGACGCCGAATGTCGCCGCCGGTGTGCATACACTCGTAGAAAACAATGTGTTCAAATTTATAACCTAATAATAACCTAATTCAGTTTGGGCTCTGCTGTTAATTGAAACTTATAGTAATGTAAAAGGGGCTCCCTATAGTTTAGAGCAGAAACTGAGGAAGATTTTTATCCCCAAAGAAATTTGAATTATAACTGAATATAAAGAAAACAATTATATATATATATATATATATATATATATATATATATATATATATATATATATATATATATATATATATATATATATATATATATATATATATATATATATATATATTTGGGGTGTAACGATATGCGTATTCGTATTGAACCGTTCGGTACGACGCTTTCGGTTCGGTACGCGGTACGCATTATGTATACCGAACGGTTCGTTGGAGTAATTTATTATATTTGTAAAAAAAAAAAAAAGAGAGAGAGAGAAATATAATGATATGCGTTCAACAAGGTAGCCCAATAACCCAAACAACGTAACAGGCAACGCCCCTGACACTCCCGAAGAAGAAAAAAACACCATCTTATATGTTTATGTTAGGCTACTCAGCAGGCGCTCGCTCACTCAGCACGCGCTGAAGGCTCGTTGCAAAATAGCCAATGCGTTTAACAGACTAGAAATGAGAAGATCCTCCAATAACCAACAGGTCTGGTGTTTGGGTGCACTTTGGATTCCCTTTAAGCTATAATGGTGATGGCAAGAGAGTGGTGGATAAAAAAAACAACGGTATGTCGCATCTGCAACATGACAGGGTACACCAGCGGGAATACAAAAAAAAAAAAAAAAAAAACAGCGGGAATATCTGGGATATATGCGTCAGTACTATCTGGGAAAAGACGAAAAAAAGGAGAAACATGCACGCAGCCAACTATCCCTGCAGCATTTAGAAACTATAGCTTACAGGGAATCCAACCCAAACACCAGACCTGTTGGTTATTTTAGGATCTTATATTTCTGGTCTGTTAAAGGCATTCGACATTTTGCAACGAGCCTTCAGCGCGTGCTGAGTGAGCGAGCGCCTTAGGGGCCGTTCACATATCGTGCCTAAAAACGCATGGAAAACGCTAAGCGCGTCTTTCTCCTCCTTTCCAAAGCGCTTGGGCAGAAGCGCTCATGAGGCGTCTGTCTTTGCTAAGCAACAATGACGTGCTCTCTCCATGAGACGCGGAAATTTCAGCGAAGGATAAATGGATTTGCAGCTCTAAAAATCGCTTGCAGTAGCTCTGCTACTAAATTTATTTCAAAATTGCAATCCATATACAACTATGATCAGCTGATCCTTCATCTTGGCTGAGCTCTCAACGTTGTTACGGGAAAGGATGAAGCTGATTGGTTGGTTCTTGTCACATGACCCGCGGTGCGCTTGCGGCATTCTGAAAAGTTGAGATGTTTTTACATTTTGCTATGTATCTAAAACGTATCGAACCGAACCGAACCGAACCGTGACATCAGTGTATCGTATCGAACCGAACCGTGAATTTTGTGAACCGTTACACCCCTAATATATATATATATATATATATATATATATATATATATATATATATATATATATATATATATATATATATATATATATATATATATAACATGACTGAACCGTCATGTTTGTGCATTGTTACACCCCTACTTGACAATAGTTAATGTAACAATATAATGCTGGTTATCAATGTTGTCTAGAAGAGACACCAGAGAAAAAATGTGTTGCGTGGCATCAAAGAGATCAGAGTTTTTACACAAAGGTGACTATAAACATTGTGGTGATAGCATGAGAAGTGCCAGTGCTGGAGTGCTTTATAAAGTTGGTTGTGACTGTGTGGGAGTGTGTAGTGTTTGGTCGAATATATCCTGTGCTTGGTTTTGTACTCACTGGAGGAGCCTGAGACCGTGATGGAGGCATGGGCAGCAGTTCTTCTGGCTCTGGCTGGTTCCAGTGTCTTGCATTATACACAGCTTTAGTAGGTGACTGCGGAAAGAACAGACAAAGACTGTTACACTCAGGACATTTTAATAAAAGAGCTTCGTATGCAGTCCTGAGTTCAGTGAACATTAAAAGTTTAATGGTTCATTAGATTGGTCTGACTTGCATCAAGAACAACAAATCCATTTTGAGATTAAACAGAAGTACCAGTTTACTTTGTCAAAATTAAAAACCTAAATTTTGCACATATATTTATCAGTGGCTCTTAATTAGAGAGCTTCCAAGGAGCCTCGATATGACATAATATACATTTTTAATTACAAAAACCTAACTCCAAGACCTGGAAAATTCATGTAAATTTTAAAGCACATTGGGCATTTTTATAAACACATACTTTTTTCTTTTTTTTTTAGTCTGGCAAGCCCTAAAAACATTTACTGTTACTAAAACATTTTAATTCTTCAAATAACAGAATGCAAGAGGGGGACTGAATATTGTTGAGAACAATGGAATCAAAAAGATTGAGAATCACTAATGTGAACAACAATATGAATTCAGATAACATTGTGAAACTACTTCTACAACCTGAGTCTGTATTTTGTATTTTGATTTATGCATTTATTCATTTTGTTGTCGGGAACAGCAGCATGGAGAGAGATTTTAAAGTGAGTCCATCCCCAAATAATCAGATTAGCGATCACTTTTTTTATTATGCCGTGGTGCATCTTGTAGCTAGGGGTGGGCGATAGACCAAAATATTGTATCATGATATGAGTAATTTTATATCACGATAACGATATATCTCACAATATAGTTACTTTTTTCCTTTAATAATGTTATGGTATTCAAATATTTGATACCACAGAATTTTCATAGTGCTTGTCACTAATGTTGATATCAAACTACTACAAGAAAAGAAAAAAATACTCAAACTGGAGATAAATAAACAATCAGTGATGAAATAAGAACAAGAAACTAGTGATTTAGTCAAGAGCAGTAAGAGATTTTCTCTCACAGTTGTTTGATTAACATGAGTGGCAGATAGGACCAATATTGGACAGCTTCCCCTTCAAGAATGAAGTACACATGCACTTTCTCTTGCAACTGTTTATGTTCCTTTAAGACCTAAATGACTGTGTTTATGAGGATAATTGCGAAGCCGGGCATTTGGATGCATATAAGTGTTTATGCAATCGTTCAAACCCAATAAACCAGTAAAAATGCTTACGAGCTCTATTTGCAGTTGATGCGTACCGTACGCACTACTCTTACACCGAAACAGAGACAGCATGCACATATAACCCTGTTGTTTGTGTTTCAACAGCCTAAAATAAGTCGTTTTAAACTGCAGTAAAGTGACGTGAGCGCGCATGCATCCCTGTGCATTGCATACGAGACTGCTGTCATTCAAATTATGAAAAAGTATTTCCATAAACAATGTATTTTGCATCACCACGAAATATACGATAGAGCATAATACATATATATATATATATATATATATATATATAGCCATTTCACCCAGCCCTACTTGTATCAGGTCACATTTTAAGAATTATTCAAATTCTTTTTTTTTTTCCTTTTTTTTTTATTGTGTCTGATTTGGAATTGAAGAAGATACAAGAACAATACAGGACAGTAAAGGACTACGAGCTGGGATTTGAACTCGGGTCGCTCAAAGGACAACCACACTGCAGGCTATTAGTTCCAACATTTTTGCAACTTTTACAAGTTGTGCTTGTCTGTCCAAAACTACACAATTAAGTGCAAAAATAAGAGCAAACCGCAAACCCCATTAAATTTTTTGGCCGTTTCCTACAGTGGTTTAAAAAAAAAAAAAAAAAAAAAAACTTTGTTAATACACATGGTAATGAAGCAAACATATCAGCATTCTGAGCCAAGAAACATTGCGAAAAGAAACCTGTGAGGGTTGGGTGTAGAATTGTACAAGGGTTTAAGCAAGGAAACAAAACGTGTGAAAACTAAGAATACATCCAATATCCAAATCCACTCCAGTCATGAAGATAATGGTCTGTAAACATTTTCAATGCATAAGCTACTGCTCCAATCTGCACAAAGACAGTTATATTCCTTCTTCAACTGTAATCATATTTGTAATTAAAACTCATTAAGAAGTGCAACATTTCTCAGCTTGTTTGTGTTGGCGGAGTGTGAATTGACGCGCAGGTCATTTGTCTCAGCAGGAGTGCATTCAAAGCAGACTGCAGGAACATTCTATATATGAACAACTCACAGAAGATGCCAGATCAAGTCAAACTGCAGGGACTGACAGCACACAAACGGTCAAAAGGAGATGGGGTGGTAAAAGGGCACTTGGCTACAGGAGTAAGTGTAGGCACAGTCCACTGGGCAAAACTGAGACTGGGTTATTATTAATAATGAAGAGAAGATTCTGGCCCCCAACATAACTCTGCAGGAGACTGGATTTAATCTTCTGTAATTAAGAAGTGTTCCTCATGCTAGCAGGGAGTGAAAGTCTAGCTCCACCCCATGGAGAGCTCCACATGCTGGGCTAGAAACCACCATAAGGTCTTGCAGACAGAAATCAAAACTGCCCCCTGAAGTGTCTTTTTCTCTCTCTCTCTCTTTCTCTCTAGGAGTTGGAATATCCCCTCAAAAGTCTGGGAATGCTGTTGCCAAGACCTCCCAGAGGACCAGGCAGATAGTATAGAGCTGAAATGATACTCGCAAGCACATGAAATCGCCTCTAGCTATGAAAGCTCAGGTGTTGTTACATTAAAAAAAAAAAGTCACAATAAAATGCAAAATGTAACCGGAGCACTAATTAAGCATTGCTGCAAACTACTTTTAAGATCAGTGGAGTTTTTTACTGAGGTAGTAAAGAAAAAATAATAATTATCAGGTTGCTTTATGACAATTAATAATGAATCATGATTTTGATCAATACGGAGATTATAAGAATAATCATTAAAAGTATTATCATAGCTTCTTAGAAACTCTACAAATAAAGCACAAAAATATATCACATGATCCAAGTGTTTAAAATAATTATTCACTCGTTCCTAAAACCTTCCAAAAAGATCACCTCCTTCCCTCATCCATTTGTCCTGTTGTCAGGAGTAGCTCGAGCATGTGGAGTACATCAGAAATAGCACAAGGCATGTCTACTTCCTCCAATGTAGTCAATGTCGTTAATTATATAAGTGGCTCCAATTTTTTTTTTTTTTTTAGATGTGATACTCACATTTAGTGTAGAAAGGGCATCAAAGCAATGCACTGTAAAAATTGATGTTTGCCCTCAGTAAATATGGCTAATTTAAATAAGTAGATTTTACTTAGTTTTGTTTCATAACATATCAAGTTGATGGTTTAATTAATAAAGAAACACAACAAATAATTTTGTGTAAAATCAACAATACGCACTGCAGCAATGAAACACCAGTCAATAACAAAGCACAACTGATCTCGAGCTTACCGTGATATTCTCCAAGTCAAGATGCTTATTATGGACGGTTTCGCAGAGCTTGCGAATCTTTTCTTTTACTTTATTCATCTCTTTTGTCGTTAGCTGATCAGCAATGGATTTGTCCTGTTCTAATTCCAGCAAACGAATCATCAGATCCAGACTGGCCCGATCCAGGTCCATGTTCAAACGGTCACGGCTGAGAATGTACATCAGAGAGGCTGTACATAGAGCTAGATTCTGAGGAAAGGGGTAAGGACAGGGAGTACAATCGATTAGACATAAGACATCAGGCAGTGAAGGTTTCAGGAAAGTCCAAATATATTTTGACTTACTGGATGTTGAGGTGCATCACTGAGAGTTTTAAACACCTGAGCCAGTTTCCCACGAGCCCTCAGGTGCATCCTGAAACTGGGCATGGCGCACCGTGTGGCCAAACTAATAACACTGCACACAAACCCAACAGAATTGTAATGAGCAAACACTGAGCCTGTTGCAAATACAAACACTAGGCCATATTTACAATACTGGGGAATGGCCAGAATATAGACCGATGGAAGGGCTTCTACACCTAAGGCAGCGTGTGTTAAGGGGTTGACCAGTCTTCAGACCAGCGGCAAGATACTCAAAGTCATCGGTGAACTCCTGATTCTCGCCAAATTCCACCACGTCATTAAAGTGCTTCACGTGCTGAACAACGGTGAACAACTGTTGAGAAAGAGAAAGCAAGTGTTTAATCTCATGATGAAAATATTCTTTGATGGACAGTCTGGCCTTTTCGGTTCAGTGATTATAAAGAGAATGCTCACTTTCAGTTTACATAACCATTCACAATTTGGGTAAGACTTATATTTCATGCTTCTAAGTATGCAGAAATGGTTCAGGACTGACAACAACTGTTTGGATGCAGGACTGAATCTTTTTAAAAAAAGAATAAATAAATATATGATCTGACAATGTATGTCAAAAGTTGCACCTGTCACAAATTTCAACTTGAGCTTGTTAAACAATGTTTACTTCTCAATATTTGAAAGCTACTTTCTGTAAAATTAGTATTTACTTCCATGATTAAATGATAAAAATAGTTCCAACAGTTTTTGCTTATGGTACTGAAAATTGTGAAATTATACTGAAATTTAGGGGAAAGGTTAAATATGGGAAAACATTTTTCACACGTTTTATTTTATTATATCGGTTGATATAGATAATTATCACTATAGATATCAAATCTTAATTTCTTTCAAGTTTAAAGCCAGATTTTTGCTCCAAAGTAAAAGATTTTGAAACCAGACTTTTTAGTTTTTCTTAAAATAAATACCTTAAGAGAAAGGTATTTTGTGATTTTGTTTTAAATCTAGAAACAAGTTTCCGTTGCCTGATAATATTAACAATATTATTACTTTTTGTGTCTTAGAAATTTACATTTTATAGTTGTAGTAGCTTGAGTTAGGATGCAGGTGTAAATTTGTTCATTATCAAAATCAGTAACAGAAAAAATTTAGCAACCTCATTTTATATGGTGAAATTGTATTATTCAAATTTTTTTTTTTTTTATCCAGTGGTCTTCCATAGTAACATATATTCAGATCATGATGACCGCAGCTAAAACCAGACATATAATAACATTGCAACATGGTTTTTAGTTATTTGTATGAAAAAATGTAGTCTACATACATTTAGTGTAAATGCACAAACGCATCGCTTATTCACACATTGTGAGACCGTTGAATAATAAATGTCCCGTGTGTGACATATGACTAGCGCCCTTTCATTCCGCTTTTGGTGCATAAACATTATATCCAACATTTGTCAACCAGCCCTACTGGAATTGGTACAAACCACAAAAATATCTACTCAAATTACTGTCATATTAAAAATAATAAATAATTATTAAAAAGTCAGCTGCCTGAAGCAGATTAAGTTTTGTTCCACACAGCGCTCGCAAAGAAATGTAATCTCACGAGGCCAGCAAATATTATTTTACGCTTCATTTTTCATTGTTTGTTTATAATGTTAGCCTGCAGTCAAACATAGAGACCACAAAACAGAGTTATAATAAAATGAGGGTGGTCTGGAAACAATCCGAACGGCTTGCAGTTTAGATAAAAAACACGATTCAATGGGCAGAGAAAGAGGTGAGGGCTGTAACGTAGGTGGGCCTGAACAACTGTTTAACACCCACAGTCAGAATTGCTCCACAGAACATCAGTGCTTTCTGGACCCCATTAAAAAGATCTTTTTGTATTACTATAACAGTCCTTATGATCATGCCAGTGTTTTCAATATGCTGCCACTGAGACTTTCAAACTTAAAATTCATTGAAAAACAGCTGCACTACTTTGTATGCATATTCAGATTAAAGCTTTATGCCTTTATCATTGGTTCCATGCGACTGACTCTCAAATTTAATTGGCTCCAGCTTAGGCCTTTAGTGTAAAGTTGCCAAATATTCAAATGTCTAGTGCATTACAAATCTTTTAACTCAACAGTCTTTGTACTTCATATTAATATTAGCCTTTTTCAGAAGTGAAAGGGGGAAAAATGGAATCCATTTTTATTTCCAAGATAATGATAACTAAATATCACTTATTGAATTAAAGTGATGGCAAGCATACTACATCCAAAATGTTTGATACTGCATTGTGTAGCATGCTGTTTTAAAAAATAAAATAAAAATAGTGGTAGACAATACGCATAGTTTGCACGCTAACCAGGAAGGCTCTACATGTGTCAAAACAGATGGTGTTGTGAAGTATTTGCACTAACCTCCTTGTGTTCTTTCCTACATTTGAGTGCAGTGACCATGTCCTGGTAAGGTTCTGTGGGGACAGTGACAGACTTGATGACTTTGGGAGGAGGAGCTGGAGCCTTGAACACTCCGTCGTCCTTGTGCGAGTTCGACTCTTTACTGCCTCCCGATGAAGCGGCCTGTGCAAGAATGACAACTTGGAATTAAAACATAACAGCATGTTTGGAAGCACTGCAGAGCCGATTCACATATAGCCTGAGCTGCCAACAACCAACCCACTGCTGGTTATGCAACATGGAAACTAAAGATAGTGCTACAGAACATTATAGATTCATCATGCTGCGACTACTAAAAGGCCAAATCCACGACCAACTGCAATGCCGCTAAATAAAACACTCCAAAGACGGCCAAGCACCACATACACATACTGAATAATGCAATGTTTTGAAAACTCTAATATCTGTAGCCTTGTTTATAGGAACAGTTGAAATGGAGGCCAAGCTTTAATGAGAATCCTTACAAACAGTTGAAGTAAAGTGTAAGCATATCTGTCACTTGTGCATAATATTACAGCTTCCATGGTGGCAACAGATGCAGCCTGCCTAAATTGTATGGGATTGATTGTGTTTGGATGGCACATGTAGAGAGTGAGGGATAAGATGCTTGTTGGAAAAGAAGTGCATAATTAGGTCGTGTTTGAGGTACATCAAAATACACTATTTACTTAAACATACGTTCCTGCTTTAATGGTGAATTATTCATCATGGTCAGTTATGCTTGTTTTGGAATCAAGGTTGGGGGTTCGATTCCCCGGGAACACATGATAGGTAAAAATTGGTAGCCTGAATGCACTGTAAGTCGCTTTGGATAAAAGTGATATTGCATATTTTTTGCTAAATGCATATTTTTAAATTTAATTACATTTTTACAATTTTAGTTTTAATTTTATCTCTGAAAATACTTCATCCAGGCTGCCCAGTCTGCTGGTTAATGTTAACCAAGAGCTGAAACAAAAAATGGGTTGGGACAATAAATCGTTGCATCGCAATTCATGGCTCGATTCTGAGATTTCCGGAATGCATCATGAATCTCTCTTGAATCAATTCTGAGCATAGTTTTCTAACTGCAGGGGCCGGATTCACGAAACAATCTTAAGAATAAAATTCTTCTTAACTGCCAGTTTCTTCTTATTTTCTAACTTTCTAAAGAATATTTTGTATTCCCCAAAAAATCTTCTTAAGAATGTTCTTATTTTTTTCTTAAGATTGTTCTTAAGACAAAACCTAAGAAGAATTCAAATTCTTGAAAAGAATAATCTTAAAAATCATCGTAAATAACTTCTTAAATTTAGGACAGCCCCAGACAAACAATAATAATTATTTAATTAATTTATTGGGTTATTTCAAATTAATTGTTATATTTAAGCATTGCAACAACAGCTACATACAATACACAGGAGGACTAGGGACGTGGACGAGTTTTCTGAAGGGACAGCGAGACTGTTATTGTAAACATGATCGCTCATGATTAGCCTGTGTGTAACGCTGCTTTTTGCTGACTGCAAAACTCATTAGCAACTCTAAAACGAGTCAGATAGGGAGCTTTAATTGAACGCGTTAATATGAGCTTATAAATACATCATCTTTGGCAGTATTCAGTGCATATGAATGTGCAGGACGCATTTGGTGTAGAATCACGGACTCAAATACCGGAAGTGTTCCCTCAGATGAGAGTGCAAAAACAGCACAAAATGAATGAAACGTATCGCTGCAGCTTGAGACACACTGTTTTAAAAGTAACTTTTCAAAAACAGGCTGCATTAAAAACGTGAAGCTGAGCTCTTGTCAAAGTTGAAACGAAAATATACAGTCTATGGTACGTGCTTATGATTATTAGGATAATCTCCAGGAAGTGCAAGGAGACAATAGTGCACGTTTAGTCTTAAGAAAAAAATTAAGATGTTCTTAAGAATATATTTGAGAATTTTTCAAGAATTGCACTTAAGAACATTCTTACGAACTCCGGTTAATGGATGTGTGATGACACCGTTAATACCGGTACAACCGTGGGGTGGGGGGAAAGGAGGGGGTGTCCTCTTTTCCTCTCTTTTATGTAGCTTATAAATCCATGCACGTTATACATTTCAAATTATTGGCAATTGGCAATCCGGCGACAACTGCTTGAATGGATTAAAAAAAAAATGCTCACTGATATTAAACTTAAATGAAAACTTTTTTTTTAAAATAACGAATAAAAATACCACCATGCATAAGCTGAAAAAAACTGGGATCGGCAAACTGTGGACCAAAACAAATAAGAACCAAAGAACGTTTACTGCTTTGCCAATATTAGAAAGTTTTTTAAACGAAAAAGAAAATAAAATAGGCCTAAATAAATTAAAATGTAAATATGACAAAACCATATAAATAAGAAATGAATAGGGGGGGGGGGGGGGACTGTGGCCCGACTTTGGCTTCCTCCTCATTTTTTCTCCCTGTCACGGGAGCTGATGAGAAGCACACTATGAACAGCGTCCTGAGTCATACATGGGTGCTGCGGAAAGACGCCGAATGTCGCCGCCGGTGTGCATACACTCGTAGAAAACAATGTGTTCAAATTTATAACCTAATAATAACCTAATTCAGTTTGGGCTCTGCTGTTAATTGAAACTTATAGTAATGTAAAAGGGGCTCCCTATAGTTTAGAGCAGAAACTGAGGAAGATTTTTATCCCCAAAGAAATTTGAATTATAACTGAATATAAAGAAAACAATTATATATATATATATATATATATATATATATATATATATATATATATATATATATATATATATATATATATATATATATATATATATATATATATATATATATATATTTGGGGTGTAACGATATGCGTATTCGTATTGAACCGTTCGGTACGACGCTTTCGGTTCGGTACGCGGTACGCATTATGTATACCGAACGGTTCGTTGGAGTAATTTATTATATTTGTAAAAAAAAAAAAAAGAGAGAGAGAGAAATATAATGATATGCGTTCAACAAGGTAGCCCAATAACCCAAACAACGTAACAGGCAACGCCCCTGACACTCCCGAAGAAGAAAAAAACACCATCTTATATGTTTATGTTAGGCTACTCAGCAGGCGCTCGCTCACTCAGCACGCGCTGAAGGCTCGTTGCAAAATAGCCAATGCGTTTAACAGACTAGAAATGAGAAGATCCTCCAATAACCAACAGGTCTGGTGTTTGGGTGCACTTTGGATTCCCTTTAAGCTATAATGGTGATGGCAAGAGAGTGGTGGATAAAAAAAACAACGGTATGTCGCATCTGCAACATGACAGGGTACACCAGCGGGAATACAAAAAAAAAAAAAAAAAAAACAGCGGGAATATCTGGGATATATGCGTCAGTACTATCTGGGAAAAGACGAAAAAAAGGAGAAACATGCACGCAGCCAACTATCCCTGCAGCATTTAGAAACTATAGCTTACAGGGAATCCAACCCAAACACCAGACCTGTTGGTTATTTTAGGATCTTATATTTCTGGTCTGTTAAAGGCATTCGACATTTTGCAACGAGCCTTCAGCGCGTGCTGAGTGAGCGAGCGCCTTAGGGGCCGTTCACATATCGTGCCTAAAAACGCATGGAAAACGCTAAGCGCGTCTTTCTCCTCCTTTCCAAAGCGCTTGGGCAGAAGCGCTCATGAGGCGTCTGTCTTTGCTAAGCAACAATGACGTGCTCTCTCCATGAGACGCGGAAATTTCAGCGAAGGATAAATGGATTTGCAGCTCTAAAAATCGCTTGCAGTAGCTCTGCTACTAAATTTATTTCAAAATTGCAATCCATATACAACTATGATCAGCTGATCCTTCATCTTGGCTGAGCTCTCAACGTTGTTACGGGAAAGGATGAAGCTGATTGGTTGGTTCTTGTCACATGACCCGCGGTGCGCTTGCGGCATTCTGAAAAGTTGAGATGTTTTTACATTTTGCTATGTATCTAAAACGTATCGAACCGAACCGAACCGAACCGTGACATCAGTGTATCGTATCGAACCGAACCGTGAATTTTGTGAACCGTTACACCCCTAATATATATATATATATATATATATATATATATATATATATATATATATATATATATATATATATATATATATATATATATATATATAACATGACTGAACCGTCATGTTTGTGCATTGTTACACCCCTACTTGACAATAGTTAATGTAACAATATAATGCTGGTTATCAATGTTGTCTAGAAGAGACACCAGAGAAAAAATGTGTTGCGTGGCATCAAAGAGATCAGAGTTTTTACACAAAGGTGACTATAAACATTGTGGTGATAGCATGAGAAGTGCCAGTGCTGGAGTGCTTTATAAAGTTGGTTGTGACTGTGTGGGAGTGTGTAGTGTTTGGTCGAATATATCCTGTGCTTGGTTTTGTACTCACTGGAGGAGCCTGAGACCGTGATGGAGGCATGGGCAGCAGTTCTTCTGGCTCTGGCTGGTTCCAGTGTCTTGCATTATACACAGCTTTAGTAGGTGACTGCGGAAAGAACAGACAAAGACTGTTACACTCAGGACATTTTAATAAAAGAGCTTCGTATGCAGTCCTGAGTTCAGTGAACATTAAAAGTTTAATGGTTCATTAGATTGGTCTGACTTGCATCAAGAACAACAAATCCATTTTGAGATTAAACAGAAGTACCAGTTTACTTTGTCAAAATTAAAAACCTAAATTTTGCACATATATTTATCAGTGGCTCTTAATTAGAGAGCTTCCAAGGAGCCTCGATATGACATAATATACATTTTTAATTACAAAAACCTAACTCCAAGACCTGGAAAATTCATGTAAATTTTAAAGCACATTGGGCATTTTTATAAACACATACTTTTTTCTTTTTTTTTTAGTCTGGCAAGCCCTAAAAACATTTACTGTTACTAAAACATTTTAATTCTTCAAATAACAGAATGCAAGAGGGGGACTGAATATTGTTGAGAACAATGGAATCAAAAAGATTGAGAATCACTAATGTGAACAACAATATGAATTCAGATAACATTGTGAAACTACTTCTACAACCTGAGTCTGTATTTTGTATTTTGATTTATGCATTTATTCATTTTGTTGTCGGGAACAGCAGCATGGAGAGAGATTTTAAAGTGAGTCCATCCCCAAATAATCAGATTAGCGATCACTTTTTTTATTATGCCGTGGTGCATCTTGTAGCTAGGGGTGGGCGATAGACCAAAATATTGTATCATGATATGAGTAATTTTATATCACGATAACGATATATCTCACAATATAGTTACTTTTTTCCTTTAATAATGTTATGGTATTCAAATATTTGATACCACAGAATTTTCATAGTGCTTGTCACTAATGTTGATATCAAACTACTACAAGAAAAGAAAAAAATACTCAAACTGGAGATAAATAAACAATCAGTGATGAAATAAGAACAAGAAACTAGTGATTTAGTCAAGAGCAGTAAGAGATTTTCTCTCACAGTTGTTTGATTAACATGAGTGGCAGATAGGACCAATATTGGACAGCTTCCCCTTCAAGAATGAAGTACACATGCACTTTCTCTTGCAACTGTTTATGTTCCTTTAAGACCTAAATGACTGTGTTTATGAGGATAATTGCGAAGCCGGGCATTTGGATGCATATAAGTGTTTATGCAATCGTTCAAACCCAATAAACCAGTAAAAATGCTTACGAGCTCTATTTGCAGTTGATGCGTACCGTACGCACTACTCTTACACCGAAACAGAGACAGCATGCACATATAACCCTGTTGTTTGTGTTTCAACAGCCTAAAATAAGTCGTTTTAAACTGCAGTAAAGTGACGTGAGCGCGCATGCATCCCTGTGCATTGCATACGAGACTGCTGTCATTCAAATTATGAAAAAGTATTTCCATAAACAATGTATTTTGCATCACCACGAAATATACGATAGAGCATAATACATATATATATATATATATATATATATATATAGCCATTTCACCCAGCCCTACTTGTATCAGGTCACATTTTAAGAATTATTCAAATTCTTTTTTTTTTTCCTTTTTTTTTTATTGTGTCTGATTTGGAATTGAAGAAGATACAAGAACAATACAGGACAGTAAAGGACTACGAGCTGGGATTTGAACTCGGGTCGCTCAAAGGACAACCACACTGCAGGCTATTAGTTCCAACATTTTTGCAACTTTTACAAGTTGTGCTTGTCTGTCCAAAACTACACAATTAAGTGCAAAAATAAGAGCAAACCGCAAACCCCATTAAATTTTTTGGCCGTTTCCTACAGTGGTTTAAAAAAAAAAAAAAAAAAAAAAAACTTTGTTAATACACATGGTAATGAAGCAAACATATCAGCATTCTGAGCCAAGAAACATTGCGAAAAGAAACCTGTGAGGGTTGGGTGTAGAATTGTACAAGGGTTTAAGCAAGGAAACAAAACGTGTGAAAACTAAGAATACATCCAATATCCAAATCCACTCCAGTCATGAAGATAATGGTCTGTAAACATTTTCAATGCATAAGCTACTGCTCCAATCTGCACAAAGACAGTTATATTCCTTCTTCAACTGTAATCATATTTGTAATTAAAACTCATTAAGAAGTGCAACATTTCTCAGCTTGTTTGTGTTGGCGGAGTGTGAATTGACGCGCAGGTCATTTGTCTCAGCAGGAGTGCATTCAAAGCAGACTGCAGGAACATTCTATATATGAACAACTCACAGAAGATGCCAGATCAAGTCAAACTGCAGGGACTGACAGCACACAAACGGTCAAAAGGAGATGGGGTGGTAAAAGGGCACTTGGCTACAGGAGTAAGTGTAGGCACAGTCCACTGGGCAAAACTGAGACTGGGTTATTATTAATAATGAAGAGAAGATTCTGGCCCCCAACATAACTCTGCAGGAGACTGGATTTAATCTTCTGTAATTAAGAAGTGTTCCTCATGCTAGCAGGGAGTGAAAGTCTAGCTCCACCCCATGGAGAGCTCCACATGCTGGGCTAGAAACCACCATAAGGTCTTGCAGACAGAAATCAAAACTGCCCCCTGAAGTGTCTTTTTCTCTCTCTCTCTCTTTCTCTCTAGGAGTTGGAATATCCCCTCAAAAGTCTGGGAATGCTGTTGCCAAGACCTCCCAGAGGACCAGGCAGATAGTATAGAGCTGAAATGATACTCGCAAGCACATGAAATCGCCTCTAGCTATGAAAGCTCAGGTGTTGTTACATTAAAAAAAAAAAGTCACAATAAAATGCAAAATGTAACCGGAGCACTAATTAAGCATTGCTGCAAACTACTTTTAAGATCAGTGGAGTTTTTTACTGAGGTAGTAAAGAAAAAATAATAATTATCAGGTTGCTTTATGACAATTAATAATGAATCATGATTTTGATCAATACGGAGATTATAAGAATAATCATTAAAAGTATTATCATAGCTTCTTAGAAACTCTACAAATAAAGCACAAAAATATATCACATGATCCAAGTGTTTAAAATAATTATTCACTCGTTCCTAAAACCTTCCAAAAAGATCACCTCCTTCCCTCATCCATTTGTCCTGTTGTCAGGAGTAGCTCGAGCATGTGGAGTACATCAGAAATAGCACAAGGCATGTCTACTTCCTCCAATGTAGTCAATGTCGTTAATTATATAAGTGGCTCCAATTTTTTTTTTTTTTTTAGATGTGATACTCACATTTAGTGTAGAAAGGGCATCAAAGCAATGCACTGTAAAAATTGATGTTTGCCCTCAGTAAATATGGCTAATTTAAATAAGTAGATTTTACTTAGTTTTGTTTCATAACATATCAAGTTGATGGTTTAATTAATAAAGAAACACAACAAATAATTTTGTGTAAAATCAACAATACTCAAACATTTTGGATCCAGGCAGATACCACGTGATGACCTAGATTGACTCTGAAACTCGCAATTTGTGGTAGCCATTGTAGAAAACCAGATCTCAGAAGATGACTGCTCATCCACAGTGAAGGTAAGTGGCTGTTCTGTGAAATAATTAGAGCTTTTCTTTATCATATATTTTACTTTCAGATTGTCTGGTCTGTGTGAAAACAGGATGGTGCACAGTAGTTATATTTCACCGTCTGACACCCCAATGTGGCTTAATGCCACAGAACATTGCAAAACTCACACATGCAAGTCAACAAGAATACACTACATATTACATACTCCACTCTATACCACACACACACAATAACATACAACACCACAAATATTAATATAAAATTAAAGCATACTGATACTTAAGTGTTATTTGTTACAGAATGTTTACTGTTGTTCAGTAATCTGTATTTTAAATGTTTTAAAAGATTTTTAAGTTATATTTGTAAAAAATAATCATATATTCACCAGTTTTCTGTTTTGTCTTCCACTCATTGAAATATATAACTAATTTTAAAAGTATTGAGCAGTCCCAAGGTATTTTAATATACAACAATTTTAAATGATCAATCTAAATGAGCTTACATTTTATAATGGACTAAGCAAAACTATTATTGTAGAAATAAATTAAATGCATTAGTAAAATCTATTAAAATATTGTTACACCAACTAATACATTTGTCCACTGGGATACTCAAATGTTTTAAGCATTGCCAACTAAAGATTTTTAGGTAACCCTGCTTAAAATTCCATGTGAAATTTACTTAAGTAGAGGGATGCAAAAATGATGCACTATATTTTTAAGCAAATCTAGTGTAGTATTTTTCAATGTGGTTGTCAATGGATCAAAATCTTACTCCAGAGGCAGTTATATGCAAATGTATTTTGCATAGTTGCTTAAAATAAAGACCCTTTTTGTATTGAAAAGCAGGAGACTTGCAGGGTGTTTAATATATGGGTGTGCTTTGAGACTCCGCCCTCTTTGACATGGAAATCTTCTCCAGTTAATTTCCTTCTTTTAGATCAGGTAAAATTTGAGTTCTAAATCGATGACCCCTTTTTATTTGAGGAAACGGTGAAAAGAATAAAACAGCGTGTCTGACGAATGCTGTCTTTAGACGAATGAAAAGTATTGAAGTCATCCGAGTAGTGTTCTCAAGCTGTAAAATGAGGCAATTTAGACATCATCTTATTTACAAATCATTACAAATCATTACACACAGTAATTTGTACCAAAGTATGCAACAGCTAATGGATTAAAAAAAAAAATCATAAAATGAACCCATCAGCACCTGTGCATCAATAGCCATCCACTAATTAAGTTAGGTTTAAATATCATAATCATGTCATTACCAAAGTGTCTTAAGAACTTAGGAAAAGAGAAAATGGCTCTCTAGTTAAAGACACAACCTGTAGCTCTCAAGATTATTTCCCTACAGTCAGGCACTTCTCCAGCAGAGTTACTGCCATCCATTGCATCACCACAAAATCGGGTTTAACTTGTTTTTATTTTTTACTTGTATACACAGACTAGGGCTGGATATTATCAACTACCAAATGTTTAAAAAAAAAAACAAACAAAAAAAAAAACACCTTTGGACTTGGTAATACGTTTGCAAGCAATCTATTAACTTTTTTTTTTTTTTTTATCAGTTCAATACACCTAATAAAGTGTCTCCCAGATTATACTGTAAAAAAAATTATATTAATAATTATTTTCAAACTTTCACTCATGCTATGGCAGATTTGATCTTAGGAAAAGTTTAGTAAAATTTCCCAGATTTTAACACTATTTATTAATGGTAGATGGGAAGTTTAAGCTCATTTAGCACCACCGCACATATTAGTCAAAGTAAAATATATTTATATATATATATATATATATATATATATATATATATATATATATATATATATATATATATATATATATATATATATATATATATATATATATATTAAAAACAAAGAGTTAAAACAAAAACAAATAATCAAAATAAGGGAAAAAGAGTTTAATTGTATAATAATAATTAAAATAATAAAGCAATGGTTCAGAAAGCACAAGAGAGAGAGAGCAAAGGCAGCGTGCAAGTGAAATGTCTCCACATGAATTATTCACTCAGGAGAATGAGTCATTGAGAGTGTGTATCGAGCGAGAGGTGGGCAGGTCTGCCCCTGGCATGTTCTGCGGTGGCAGTTAATGTCACCACGATGCTGAGCTTTGACATGTTTCAAACACCTCTTACACTTCACAGGTCATGAAAAAGAACATCCCTCTTGACTCTTCATGTAACTACAATTAAAGAGAAATGAAAGGAATATTGTGGATTCAATACAAGTTAAGCTTAAATCAACTTAATGTGAGAACTAATGCTGCTTACCACGGAAAAGAGACAAAAAAAATGGGCGAAAGGAACAATCACAGTAATGTTCTTACAACTTAATTAAATGGGTCCATGAATAGTGAAGTGTAGTGAAGTGAAGTGACATTCAGCCAAGTATGGTGACCCATACTCAGAATTTGTGCTCTGCATTTAACCCATCCGAAATGCACACACACAGAGCAGTGAACACAAACACACACACTGTGAGCACACACCCGGAGCAGTGGGCAGCCATTTATGCTGCGGCGCCCGGGAAGCGCCCGGGGAGCAGTTGGGGGTTCGATGCCTTGCTCAAGGGCACCTAAGTCGTGGTATTGAAGGTGGAGAGAGAACTGTTCATGCACTCCCCCCACCCACAATTCCGTCCGGCCCGAGACTAGAACCCACAACCCTTCGATTGGGAGTCCAACCCTAACCATTAGGCCACGACTTCCCAAAAGGATATAAAAGGCTAAATGTACTGTAACAGTGATTTCTGTTGAAGAACTTTCAATAATTTCACGATTTATTCAGTGAAAGTTTTATTTGACCTGTGTCTAGGGCTGTGTATTTGCAAAAATTTGACGATACAATATGCATCACGATACCGGGGTTGCAATACAATATGTTGCGATACATTGCAGTACTGTAAGCAAGGCAATATATTGGGATATTTCTTATTTAAGAATAGGATATATCTTAGGAAAGCTGACATAAAGAAACCGTAGCAATAAATAAATACAATAAAAAATATTTAACCAGAACACAGTGGGATCCGCACTTGCAATAATCAGTCCCTGTCATATGGTGCAATCTGTTTTATTCTCGCTGTTGCCACCGCCATGTTGTGGAGTCGGTGTGTGATTTTTTTTGTGAAAGTGAAAATACTTTGTTTGGCCATCCAAAAGAGGACACAACTAGAAATCAGTGGTTAAGTTGTATTTACAACGCTGTTCCCAAACAGATCAACCCAAATATTCTGACGTGTGCAGCACATTTTACGGAGGAAGAGGACCGTTTCCTGTGAGAGTAGCCTAAAATGCTAGTGTCTGTTTCTATAGTGTGGCAGTTCTGTCTTTGCAAGGACAGTCTGGCACTTCTGACTCACAGTCTGTAAGTACATTTTCATATGTAAAGGATTTGCCATGATTCAAACACGAGTTTTGAACAGTGTAGATTTAAAAAATAATAAAAAATAAAAATTATATAAGTCATTAAAATCAGTAATTTTGTCCCCACTGAATGTAATAAATGTCTCGTTTACGCTGGGTTTTATTGTTTTTGTCTTGTTGCGCTGGGACACATGGCATCATGGTAAGGGGTGTAACATTTCCATCATAAGCTTAAGGACTTTGGCCAATCATAACACAATGGATAGCTGGCCAGTCAGAGCAGACCTCACTTTTCATAACGATGAGCTTTGTTAAAATCGATGCATTTCAGAAAGGCGGGGCATAGAAGAGAAACGAATGTGTTTTTTAACCTTAAACCACATAAACACATTGCATTAACACCAAATACACAAATTAATGTTCTTTTTAGCAACGTCATCTTACCCCTTAAAAAGTGCTTGCAAGATCCTTTAGTTAAATCTATACATTTTAAAGTGCTTGCACGATTTCTAAAGAAAACAAAGCAATTAAAACAAAGAAAGAAACTTTGGATTTCACAGGTTATTCAGTTTGTATTTATGTTCCGAATGGAATGACCGAGACCACGATGCGAACACCGCCCCAACTGCACAAAAACCCCATCATGAGAGAAAGCCGCAGCCACGTGGTGACCCTACTGTCCGCTGCGCCAGTCTCTTCACACGGGACACAGCCAGCTGCGGAACCAAGGTGCTATTCGTGCCGTTGTCTCGGGGCGGACATTACCACAAAAGCCCAAATGACACCACACTTCAGATTCGTACACAAAAATGGGAAATCCTTCATTACTAGCGGCAAACTATATTAATGCTAACATTAGTGGTGAGCCCTAATGCTGGTATTTCCTGTCACTGTTTAAGTTCAGAGATGAAGACTGCTATCTGTCGGTCAGGATGTAAACTCAAAACGAAACAACTGCCATGATTCTTGTATGAATTTTTATATATATGTATATATATATATATATATATATATATATATATATATATATATATATATATATATATATATATATATATATATATATATATATATATATATATATATATATCGTATATGTAAGAAAATATAAATTACACGTGAGTATCGAAAAATTTTGGAATATATCTATGAAACAACTGCCATGATTCTTGTATGAATTTTTATATATATATATATATATATATATATATATATATATATATATATATATATATATATATATATATATATATATATATATATATATATATATATATAAAAAAATTCATACAAGAATCATGGCAGTTATATATATATAAAAAATTCATAGAAGAATCATGGCAGTTGTTTCATAGATATATTCCATTTTTGAGAATCGATACAGTATCGGCAAACAAAATTTTTCGATACTCACGTGTAATTAATATTTTCTTACACCCCTAGCTGTGTCATTTGAATTATTCTTCTAGCAGTTTCTTAATTATCGATGGCCTGAGACCACTACCGGACCTTTTTTTTGCTAGTTGACAGAACTGTCACTTGCCCTACTTGGAGAGCAATTATGTAATGACATTCCAACAAACTCACATTTATTGATTGTGTAAATGTTCTTGAGCCTTTCCAACTTAAACATTTGCTTTCTGTGATATTTTAAAAGTCTGGGGAATTGTGCTAATTTAAAATGTCACCAAGTCATTTTGCTGACTAAAATAGCCTACACTACAGTTTTGATTAATCAAATTTTCATGTGATTTTTTGACATGTAAGAGGTCAATGTACTATAAAAACTTACTGTAAGTTTCATGTTTGATTGAAACTAAGTTGCCAAAACCAATGAATGCATCACTACACACAATCCAAGACAGCCAGAACAAACACAGATCAAACCTGCAAAAATTGCCAAATACTGGCTGGATTTTTTTTTTTTTTTTTTTACATTACAAATGTACGTAAATTACAATACTAATATTTGTGGGTGTCATGAATGGATGGATCACCCAAGAATTCTAATTCTGTCATCATTTATTCACCCTCATGTTGTTCCAAACACATAACACAGATGAAGATATTTCTAATGAAATCTGAGATACTGCTTTCTAAGGTTGACTATCGTTTGCATTAAAACAATTCTGATTACGATTCTGCTTATTGATTCAGATTATTTTCGATTCCCAGTTTGAACTCCAATGCGATTAAGAAAATTATATGAAACATATTTCTTTTGTTGCTTTAAGCAAAACATTTAGCTGAAAACCATCAACATAAATCAGCAGACTACATAAAAATTGGACCTGTTTAAAGGATAGTTAAAATAAAATGTTGTTATGTTTTAGCTTACCTCAAGGGAATCCGAGATGTAGGTGTCTTTGTTTTCCACAGTAGTTTCCATTTTGATATTTTTAGGTCAAACCATTCTTGTCTATGACTCATATCAACAATTCCCCATTGTAAGTACACATTGATGTCCTAAGACACCAAACGAGCGTTTTGTATGAGAAAACGAACAGTATTTATATCCTTTTTACCCCTTGTACACAACCACGTCCAACTGATCTGAGGTCAAACACCAGGAAGCACGAGCATTCTGGCTTAGTCTGCGCAAGCGCGGAAAGCAACGGAAGTGATTTCTCGTGTGAGTACGTGACTCATTGTTTACTGTTTACCACACGATACGTCACCAATCTGCACTGTCTGAAATATAATGCAGTAAATGTAATTAATTAATTGGTTTATAACGCACTCTATAATTGTTGCGAGTATAATAAAAATTACAACACATCACTCTATTGACAGCGTGCCATTGGGTCCCTCTGGCATTGGACGTCACCTCCAGTTTAAACGTGGCAAATTAAACACAACGTGCAAAACGCTGCGTCTCAACAGCGGAGAAACCTCAGGATCTTCAGTCTGGCAGGTGTGTGATGCGATCCTGTCAATATCCTCGTCATCGTCTTGTAGCTAGTTGTGGCATTGTATGTTGCATTCGTGACAACATATGCTCTCCACTTTTGTTGGCATCTCACAACACTTGCTACTAAAACCACCAATTTTGAAGAGATCTCTGTCTCTCTGAGACTTGAAGATGTGCTGCTGCAGCGGATGCTTCCTCCATCGCTCCATCGCTCTTCAAATAAATATGGTTGTGAAAAAAATTCAACATTGTCTGTTGATATATCGAAATCGTCTTCCATTGCGATTTCATGTACGTCTAAATATGTTTAGATCTTCACAGTGAAAAGTAACACTTCCGAAATCTCTGTGTAAACAATGAGTGATGTACACGCGTGAGAGATCACTTCCGGCGCTTTCCGCACTTGCACAGACTAAGCCAGAACGCGCGCACACGTCACACACCAGGAAGCACGCGCGCCCTCAGATCACTTGGACGTGGTTGTGTATAAGAGGTAAAAATGACAAATATTGTTCGTTTTCTCAAACAAACCACTCGTTTGGTGTCTTAGGTCATCAATGTGTACTTACGATGGGGAATCGTTTAATTTGGACTTCTCTGTGCATGCTCTTTGAGTTGTTGACCATAGACCTGCACTATTTGAGTCACAGACAAGAACAGTTTGACCTAAATATATCAATGGAAACTACTGTGGAAACAAAGACACCTACATCTTGAATGCCCTTGAGGTAAGCTAAAACATATCAAAATTTAATTTGAAAGTGAACTATCCCTTTAAGAGCTATTTTTTGCACAAAATAGAGCTGCATGATTCTGCTTAAATTGAGTGTTTGTTTTATTTTAAATGGAAGTTGTAGTTCTCTCAAAATTCTGAAAAAAAAACATGAGACAATTCAAAATTACATGTAATTTATGAATAAATGATTCGATGAATTGCTCAAGATTTACTTGTTACATTACTGGACGAATCAGTGTTTTTGAACGAATCTCTTGAATGATTCGAAGACTAATACATTTTAACAGCCCCATTTCGACACCTACTGGCATAACATTGTTATGATAAATCTTTATCAGATAGCTGCACTCTTTAAATCAGTGAAAGTGCGAACGCACATTTAATTGTTCAAATCACACACTGATGTGATCGTACACTGCATGGACGAACAAACGTTGAGGAAAACAGGAAATTGCTGTAATTCAGGAGCCATTGTGGCTTATATTTTGCTGACAAGGACTTCTCATAAGTATGGAAAGATGGTTAGTGTAGGTTGCATTCCCAAATGCACATTAAAGTGACTGTAACATAAAGCAGATGCAGAGACTGATGCATATTATGGATTCAGTTTAATTTTCATTTATCGTGCAGCACTACTTCTCACTATCGGTTATCAGCAGATCGGCTCTGATATGGTGATCAAGGGAACCATGGAGGAAAGTAGTTCTAATACCTCTCCCTACCTCTGTTTGATATGTAGAGTCATCAACATCATCAGCCATTCGCAGACTAATTCTCCCGGATAACGGAAACTCTGTGATGCTATCAAAACATTGCTCTGTTTGAGCATTTATATGCTTAAAGTTCAATCATGAGTTAAACAATCAATCTTTACCCCCGAGAAGCCTGTGTGCACAGAGCAGCCGCAGGAACATTCGTAATAATGGCTGAGCTGTCAGCGGGGGTGAGCAACATAACTGCATTACTGTCATTATAGATAAAAGTCACGCTGAAGACAACGGTGCAATGCCCGTTCCACCCTCTGCTTTCACTATGCTTCCGTTAGCGTACATAAACAAGAGAACAACAAATCAAACGCCTACATCCTTTCTTTCCATGATGGCAGTAGGGTAACATTTACTTTGGTGAAATGGGCAAAACAACCTTTATTTTCTAAATGAAATGACATGTAGTACAAACTGATCCAGAAGAAATACTGGCATCATAAGCCATCAGCTGAATGATGGAAAAAAACTGAAATAGAAAATGAGACGATATGAAGCTTACCTTCTTAGGTCCGCTGAAGATCTTCCTGCTGCTCTCCTTGGCTTTCTCCTGAGCTTTGACCTGAGGTTTCTTTACTGTCTCAAGGGGAAAGGGGACCTCTGGGAACTCCAGAGGATCTGTAAAACCACAACCAAACATCAGCCATGTGTCTGCTGACTGTTACTATTATCTCTTAAAGTAAAATATGTTCTCTGCATTGCTAACAAATACAGTTAATTGCAATAATGGGTATGTAATAGGCACGTTTGACAGCACTAATATATATGGCTAATATTAGACAATTTAGACGCTCAGAGTTTAGCTATGTCTTTGAAATGATACAAAAAAAGCAGAATAGCAATGTGTTAAAAAAAAAAGTCTTTGTACATTACTCTGTACACATAAATCTAACAAACACATCAGGGACATATTTCACAACTAACCAACAAATAAACACTTACACAAATATATAAATTAACCAGCTAACAAAAATAAAACCAAATCAAATAAGTGTCAAAAAAAATTATCAAGTAAAACTATCAATATAATTTAAAATATAATACAATATATACATTTTCTTATGCAATACTCAAGTCAAAATGAAAAACAACAACAAAAGCATCATGATCCTAATAACTTTCTTCATATTCTTTATGCAAAATCAAATTTTGTATCATAATTCTGTGATAAAATTCAACCTAGATTAGTTCTTGACGGCATAGGAAAAACTACATCTTTGCAGATTTACTATGGATTCAGGCAGGTACTGCAACATAAACAGAACCCAAAGCTAGATCACCAGAAATTGTGTGGAGTGTAAATACTGACCGTTTTTAAGGCCGTGACTGTGACCTGCAGTGTGACTGCTCTGAGAGATCCGCATCTCTCTGGGCTGAGGACTGTCAACATTGGTCTCTGAAGACATCAGTGGAACTTGCTACGCCTGCTGCTGCCTTCCTCTTAGCTTTCCTTCTTTCAGAGGCACCCTCATCTTCCTCACTGTCACTCTCACTCAGGTCATCAAAGCCGAAGTATTTGATCCTGTAGTTAGAGCTTCCTGAAGCAGAGTCGTCATCCTCAGCCACAGCATCAGTGTCATCAAACCAAAGAGCTCCAGCTTACTGCTCTTCGCTTTGCTCTGTGTGGGTCTGGATCGATTAGAAACCCAACAAACAAACAGTCAGAATGTGAAGGAATGAAGGAATGAGGCCAAGTGACAGCAACCAATGAATTATGAACAGAATTTCTTGCATCTTTGAGGGTTTTATCACATTTTGCGTATACCTGATCAGTTGGTGTCTACCAATTACCACTAGTTTAAAAAAAGAATAATAATTTTGAAAACATAATTCAAACAATCTTAAATTAATTGATTTATTTATTTATTTATTTTAAGTAGGGCTGTCATTACTTGATTAAACAGGAGTAGCAGGTTTTTTTAAAGGGATACTCCACCCCAAAATGAAAACGTTGTCATTAATCACTTTACCCCCATGTCTTTCAAACCTGTAAAAGCTTTGTTTGTCTTCGGAACACAATTTAAGATATTTTGGATGAAAACCGGGAGGCTTATGACTGTCCCATAGACTGCCAAGTAAATTACACTGTCAAGGTCTAGAAAAGTATAGTCCATAGTCTCATGACTCGTTATTACGATGGATCTGGTATGTACAGCGTTTCCATGTTTTTATGTGTACTGCTTACACAAATGTAGCAAATACAGTCTTTATTAGCTTT
This sequence comes from Carassius gibelio, assembly GCF_023724105.1. NCBI lineage: Eukaryota > Metazoa > Chordata > Actinopteri > Cypriniformes > Cyprinidae > Carassius > Carassius gibelio. The sequence continues at coordinate 15,507,081 of NC_068407.1, forward strand.
CCATTGAAAAACAGCCATCTGTCGTCAATGCTTGAGGCTTAGATCTTTATAATGATACATAGATTGTCAAGATTAAATTTGTCCCGTTTCATTTAATCTATTCATAAACACTTACACGTGCAAGTTGAGGGGCGTTCAGGACGAGGGCATCGGGGTGCTGGCTAACAGGTTAAGGGGTTCAATGAGATGTAAGAGATAGAAACTTAGAGCGATCAAAAAATATTTTCCACTAGAGTTGGATGGTGTTAATGTTCTCTTCTCTATTTTTGTTTTAGAGGTTGAGATTGTGATTGTTGATTAATAGTGCAGCCATGCTCAAATGGGCTCAAAAAAAAAAAAAAAAATACATAAATGAAAAAATTATAAAACACCACAAAACAACAAAAACAAAAAGAAAAAAATAAACGTTAAACGAAAATACTGTTAAAAAAAAAAAAAAAAAAAAAAAAAAAAAAAATTATATATATATATATATATATATATATATATATATATATATATATATATATATATATATATATATATATATATATATATATATGTTACGTACTGAAGCTTTGTAAACAAAATCAATGGTTCAAAAATATAAATATATAAAAGTGAAGATAGAAATTATGCATTTTATTCCCTTTTGCTGAAATGTTGTTACTTAGCAAAGAGGTAAACTGCTGCTGGCTTGATAACGCAAACGAACAATGTTTCGTACCCAAATGAAATAATAAGGGGGGGGATCAAACTCGGGTTTGGACCAGGCAATTGAACCAAGCGAGAATGCACCCTAAGACAACAGTCCAAAAATAGTATGAATTACATCTCAATATAACTGCAGGTACTAACAATTTCATGTTATTACATCACGTTATTACAATGTTCTTACACACAACAATTACCTGAAAGGTTTGCTTTCTGCCTCCATTTTCTTCCTCAGTCTTCCAGTATCTCCTGGACCAGCAGCTGGGGGGCTTGCTGTGTACTCCTCCATACTACGGTCCATGGAGTCCTGGAAGGTGACGTTAAACATGGAAACACAAGACGGGTGTAGCACTGTAAAGTCTCTCGTCCGACCTCTGTTTACAGTTTTCCCAGCATTTTCGGCCCCGCTGTTCTCCAACATTCCAATGGAGCTATGACAGGAAGCGCTTCCACTCCCATCAGCTCCACCAGGCTGTTTGCCTTTACTGGGTCTGCAGTACGTTCTGCAGTTGGATGCCCTGAGCACAGACTGAGAGTGGTCCTCACTTTCAGATGGCTCAATGGGAAAATTAAAGTTCCCTTGAGCAAACTCGTCTAACTGAGTCTCTGTGGAGGATTTGCCCTGAATGTTGCTATGACTGTAACTACTGGATGCCCACAAGGTAGACGGAGGGTCTTTAGGTCCTGTAAAGAGGGATGTGGAGCGTGCTCCCAGACCAACCACATCGCTCCAGGCATCGTAAGAATCCTTGTCATCTGTTTTTTCAGACTTTAACGTGGTGGTCTGGGCAAGAGGTCTTGTGTCGCTTTCAGAAGGGTTTTTGTACCATGAGTAGCTGTGGCGGTCTGTGCTCTCGATGGACCAACTGTGGGGTTTTTCTACAAAAAAGGAAGTGAGACATCAATCAGAATTTAGAGAACTCGCATGACTTCAAACAACTAAGTACTTGACCAGTCATGTTCCTAAATCAACAGGAAGTAGGTTGCTGAAAATAGCTACAATAATAAAGAAAAAAAACACACGGAGCTTGGTCTAATTTTAAACTACCAGCAATAACCAGTTACCTAAGCAAAATAATGTTGCGACTATTAGACATAACTACTAAAGTTGCACTGTCCTCATTTGTTTGTCTCTCTGGTTTTAAACTATGGGTTATTAGGGCTGCACAATATTGGTTACGACTGAATCACAACTGATTGGGATTTAAACTCTTGACATCTGGCAGCCCAAATCTTAAAATATTAAGGAGGCTTGCTACCAATGCAAGATAATGTAAACACACACAAAAAAAAAAAAAAAAAACTTACCACAAATAAATATGGTTAATTGCTCAGCCTTAAACTATATTCTGACTCATATGAAGCAACAGTTTCAGTTACTGACAAGGTTGTGGAAATACTTGATTAATCTGTAGCCAAAAAGATCTGATAATGTGGGTTACGGCGATAATGTGAAGCCAACACGAGAGTCACCAAATGTGGAAGCAAATGGGTAGCAAAATTCATTTTGAAGTGTAATAAGCAAAATTGCAATGCAATATGTAAAATCATAATATATTTCTGTATTTAAATTTACATTTTCCTATACCATATGTGCAACATTTAGTGCAAAATAAAATCCAATTATATAATTTACATTTGCCATTTTCTAGACTAGTTTTAATACGTAAATTAAAAACCTATTTTAATGCTTTATAAGTTGCAAAATTAAAATGATCTTGTTTGTTTTTTAGATGTTTAACATGTCCAAGCAAAAACTGTAGAAAAAAATGATCATTTAAATGCCCTTTTACCTAATTGGATTTAGATTATGGGAAGGATGCACCGCTCGCATCCAGTGTAGACACGGTGTTGCCTTTCTCACTTTTAACCCATAATAGAGCACCCATGTCCCGTGGCACCTAAGTGTTGCGCATGCCTTAAAATCCCTCAGTGTGTTTACAGTCTGGTTGATGCCCATGACCCAGAGCTCCAGACTTATTCTTCCCATTGGTCTATCTTTTGCGACAAACTTTCTCAGTTGCACAAGCACAAAAGTTTTTTTTTTAGTTGTTTTTTTTTTTTCACTCCTGCTAATGTATTAAAAAAAATAATAAAAAAATAGGTTCTACAATCGAAGTGCTGCCCATTTCAAACCAGCTGCCATTTTATGTTTCTCATGTGTAACAGAAATGGCAACATTAGGAGGGGAACAATGCAGTGGTCACGCCAGTGTAACAACACACAAAATTTAGTCACACGGGCAGAAAAAAAGATTGCAGTCTGAAGTCCTGCCATGACCATACAGAAAATGCTGCTACTCCTGCCTGCCCCGATGACACTTAACCAGTCCGATCTAGACACAGCTGTCAAATATCCGCATCGGCCGATAAGGTTTTCTGCTTGGCCGATGTGTTCGAGGCGGGACTTATTTATTTTACTTATTTTGAAGGCACCGAGAGTGCAGCGCCTGAGTGCACAGAGTGCTCACACACTCTCTCGTCTCTTGTTCATCGTCATCGTTAACAGTTCTGTCTAATACGGATAAAAGCCTGTCTAATAATCAGATAGAATGGTTAAACAAAGGAATTAATGCATACAGAAAGTAGTAAAACGATTGCGTTTATATCAGGCCTATTAGTAATAGAAAGGGAAACATTATAATACTTTCTAGTTTTCCGTCAGCATTTAGCAATTACGCATTTATATAAACAAATCTTTGAATGACTAATGAACATTTAATTTCACAAACCTTGTAAACGAATCCAGCTCTGAGATCTTGTGAAGTGTGTTTGTGTATATAGCATTATCACACGTTCCCTGTGTGAAGGTCCAAGTGAAAACCTTAAAACTCTTGATTTCAAATTATGCTGCACTTTATGCATTTGCCCACTGTCATATTCATGTCATTTTCACTGTGTGCTGTATGTAAAATGAGGGTTACCCTGGCTTATAAAATATAATTCCCAGTGCACACAAACTTCCCAGAATACTCAGTGCCCTATTGGTTACAGTGTTTACTTTCTTTTCAATTATGTTTGTATTAAATATTCAGTTATTTGTGAAAAATACTGTAATCTAAAGTAAAAACATGTCTATTTTACACATTTACTTTTTAATCCATCTGTCAAATGAGTTCACATTTTTGAAATCTTAATAATAATAATTTTTAAAATCATATCAGCTTTATATCGGCCTCTCTGCTTTACAAGATATAGAAATCGGCAGTCAAAAAACACGGTTGACCACTAATGTAAATTATATAATTACATTTTTATTTTGCACTAAATGTTGCACATAAGGAATATGGAATATACATTTAAAAACAGAAATACATTGCCATTTTACATATTGCTTTGTCATTTTGCATATTACATTTCTAAATTAATTTAGCTACCCATGTGCTTCCATAACCAGAAGGTGGTCAACCATTTTTTTATGTAAAATATATCACTGATTTGAATGCAGTCAGAGGTTTTACACATCTTTGTACAAAGTCTCTGGTCTTTAAGACTGTTCTAGTTTTAAGTAAAGACCACAGACTTACTACATCAATTTTCACTGATCCCATGACTAGTCAAACACAGGCAAGAAGATATTATGAACACACTGTAAGACACCTTCAAAGCAATAATCACACCTCTGCAGTCATTACATTGTCTACGTTATAGTCTGGCAGACAACATTTGTTATTTACCATCCTAAAATTACTGTACGTATTCTCCATTACACCAATAACCACAATCAAGTCTATGTACTCTGAATCAGGAGACAGGACAAAACGTTAATGGCAGCTTTGAAAAAAGGTCCCTAGCATACAAAACCACCATTAAGCTCCATGGCAAAGCAAGCCAGTGTTGCAGATAGGCTGTTAAATCTAAAAATCACCTATTGCACAACAGCACTTACACAATTTCAGTTATATCACTACTGTGTTAATTCAGAACATTCCCCTATTCATTAGATTGTGAAGAGGCGAAAATAACAAATTTAGGCCATCATGATCACCTCAAACATCATGACTTTTATGAAACAACATCCAAATATCCGTTTATTCTCCACAAACCCATTAACGACAAATCAAGCAGTCATTGTCAAACTACCCATCACTCTAAAGACTGAATTCTGTTCAAATCTTAGCTGAAAAGGATTTATGTAACAGACCGTAAAACACATCTGAATTAAAGTCTATGCATTGCATGAATGTCCAGTCTGTGTTCATGCTGTCAGCGTATGAATAGGGCAGCAGAAGTCATTCATTTTGAATAAGGGTTTGTGTTTAGGAGACGTGCCTGACAGCATCCACTGACAACAACATTAAGCAGTAGTGAACTATTCTAATGCACAGTAATAAGGATACAGTGACTACCAACAGAAAAGCAGCACACAATGGGCTTCCTGAAGTTGGAATGTTGACAAAATCACGGAATACAATATACAACAAAGGAAATAATGAAGAAAACAGAAGTGATCACCTGTGCCCATGTGACCGTAAATAACCAATAGGAAATAACAAAAAAATAATGCTCTTACACGCAGCGTTTACTGATTTTGACTATTTAAAAATTTGTGTAATTAATTTATTTTGATTTACAAAGTGTATGTCATGCCTCCAAGCTTTCTTATACATTTTGCTAATAAATGTTCTATGTTTCTTATTTATTTGGTTCCACTGTGTTTTCAGTTTTGTATACCTATTTAAACTTTGTGTAAGTAATATTTGGCATATAGCATGGTGTATTTTTATTCACTTTGTTAATTAAATGTTCTATGATTCATATTTAGGCTAAGTGTATCTAACATTTATTTGTTACTTGAACTGATTCAGGCAATTTGCACCAAATTGCTACTAATTTAAAATGTAAAATTCAATTTGAAATTGAACCAGCTTTCAAAATTCAACTTTCAATTTGAAGTGAAAGTAAAATGTTTATGCCACTTTCACAAACTAATCAAAAGCTAGGAAACCCCACCCCACTGTGATTCCAGTATTACCGATGTTGTCACACAACGATTAACCAATGGGCGGCTACATATTCTTTACGTTTATAAGCATTTCTCTATTTAATTTGATAAAACTATTTTTTACGAAACGGTTTTCACGACAATCTGTCAAAGCAAAGTGTGGTTTAAACTTGAAAAAATTGACAGAAATATATTACAATTATAGAGTAGAATGTATTTCTCAATATAAGAATTATAAAATTACTAAAACTTAATATTTTAAGGAATATAAAAAAAAAAAGATTCTCCCATGATTTAAATAAACCTGTTGTGCTGCACTTTGTTTGCAAATTCGGCATTATGATTGGTCAGACCGCCTGTCAATCAACTGTCCTGTGAAGGGTCAATTGTCTTTTCTTCTCTAGTGAAGTATAACCAAGTGAAATGACTTCTTTTCAAATTAAAAAAAAAAAAATACATAGGTATTTTGTCCATTGGAGGACTGGTGAACTGATGTCATTAAATGCAATCTCATGAGTGACAAGTTTCCCAACCATTTCACAAGGTCATGAGAGATTAAATGTGCTATGATGAGAGATGATGTTACTTTATTATTATTAAAGATGTAATTATGTAAAAAAAAAAAAAAAAAAAAAAAAAAAAAAAAAAAAACAACATGATAATTTAAAATATTCAATATTAAATGACATTTGGAAAAATCCTGTTTGTATTTTTTTCCCCTCCCTATAAATGAATAACTGGGTACAATACCATTCTTTGACATTTCAAAAATAAAACATTTCTGGAAAAGGACAGATAAATATATTTTCCACTCGTCAGTGCTCTCACATCACCACTCTGACTCAGAATTGACAAGTTTCAATCTCACAAGCAGCGAGAAGTCAAACAAGTCCACGTTCCTCCCTCGCTGTACTTCAGCCTCTGTGTCTCATCACTGTAAGTGTCAGCTTTAATACCATCCTGTCCTCGGACAACCATGGGACACTTGTTTACTACATTTTGGGGTTCTTAGGGGAGTATACGATTTCCAATTCATACCAACATATTTTAAGCAAATTCTCAGCACATCTGAAATTTAAAGAAACTATTGGATAACTATTAGACAACCAAGACATATTCCATATCATTTTTAGATGGAGCTAATAATGTAGCGGTGTTATTTTCTCCTAGTCACAATTTTGTCAACAGTGCATTTGAATAAAACAATTAATTCATGTCATGATCACATGACCTTTTGATCAAGATAAATTTCAATCTTGGTAGGGCTGTGCAAGTCATCGACTTCATAAAACAAATTTATTAAGCTCACCTATTTAAGAAGGTTAAACATGATTTAACTGCACTTTTTCATAATTTCTTGTAGAAGTGATATAGAAAGGCTATGTACAGTGCACTGATGTCTTCTGATGTGATGTCACTATGAAGTGAAGAACCTGCATTTGGGGAGCAGTTTGTCCAAGACAGTGTTTTGCATTCAAAAGCAGCTAAAAGGAGGAAGTATCGTAAAGTTTTAAAAGACAGGGGAGCTTGCCTTGTGCTAGTTTGTAATGAAAGAATCTGATGACTAAGGCAAGATGGTCATTGCAGCTGCAGAAGATTTGGTGCCAAATGAGGATGCACCTCGACTGTGTGGGAGTATTTACGTGTTAAAATGCTGCTGAGCAATAACCGTGTTTATTTTAGCATTTTCCCAGTCCAGAGAAAGCACACCTTAAGAGTGAGTCATGCAATAAATGCAAAGTGGAGTTAAAGCTCTAATCTCCCCATAATTTGTTTGTCTTGATGTTCCAGCTGTTATTTTTCAATGCTGTTGTTCAGATATACACACATTTTTTTTTTCTTCTTCTGGATAATACTTCTACTTCAGTATAACATTTGAGAAGTTGACTGCGAGAAGTTGAAGTGACAAATAATTTTCAAATGAATGTAAAAACTTGATAAATCTGCATAAAATAAACAGATTTATACTTCCTGATTCTGTAATATAGAAGTAAAGTTTTTTTTTTTTTAGAATATATATAATTACAATAAAAAGGAAGCAAGCAATCTAACAGTAAAATGTGGTAAATTTGTATGCACTAGGGATTTTTTTTGTACACATTTTCAGGGAAGGGGGGGAAAAATCAATACAGTATAGTATTGCAATATTTTTCGTGGCAATACTGTATTGATACACAGATGCCAAGTGTCGATCTTTAAGTATATTATTTGGAAAAAAAAAAGCTAGTAAAAAATATATATATGGCACGCCGCACCCCGTCCAGTAGTGTTCAGTGAGCATGTTTCACTCTCCTCATAACAGCCCAGTTTGACGCTTTGCTCAATATTTTGCTCTATGAATGTGCGTTCTGCTCGACTACCACTCAAAAATGCTCACTGCAGAAGCAAAGTCCACTCATAATGAATTAGTAAATGTTGAAACTAACATGAACTAAGATTAATAAATTCTTAGTTTAACTAATGTTAAATAATGAAACATATTGTAAAGTGTTACCAATGTTAATATCAATTCTGTCCAGTTTTATTGTGTTACTTTCAGTAAAAGTTTTTTTTTTTTTTTTTCAGTATCATTAAAATTGAGTTGAATGTAATAAAATAAATAATCATTCAGAATTTTCAGTTTTGGCCCAGAATTTTTATTTCAGTGCATCCTTGGACATAAGACTACATGTTTTATTTAATTTAAATTTAACACTAATTTACTTTCAAATGCCCCAATTGCTGAAATGTCTGAACAACTGAACAACCTCAAGTTTAAGTTGCACTGTAATATCGCAAAATGTTTAAAATCGCAATAATATTGTATCGTGACACATATCGTATTAATATTGTATCATGAGCTCTCTGGTGATTCCCAACCCTACTAATTTTACATAAAGCAGTCAGCAAATATGACATGAATAGAAAAATTGCATCCAGAGCACAGCATAGATTGTGCATGTCTAGTGACAGGTGAATTTCCCCGTCTGCTTTCAATTCAAACAGACCAATCATTACACACAGAGTACACATTTTATGCAGATTATAAATGTACACTTCAGAAGACTTCATAGCTAAATTCATTTTAATTAAAATGATATAAATGTTTATTTTCTGAATGCTGACGGTAGGTGAGAAAGAATGATCACATTTGCCAATCTATTATTAACGCTGTTATCCCACGATGTGTCGTTTAAGCCTTGATATCGCGATGTACAAATCCACGGTAGTCACATCGCAGGATGTGCGATGTAGGCTATCGTATTTGATCCGTTACTTATTAACCATACGGGCCAGCTGCTCCCGGCCCTTGACGAATGTAAGAGAATGAGAGAGAGAGAGCGCGCTAGAGAGGGCGCGCCAAAGAGAGAGAGAGAGAGAGAGGGAGCGAGCGAGCCAAGGCTGCACGCTCAATGTCTTCAAACAACACGAGCGCTGTCTTGCTCTATCTCCCTGGCGCATATTAATCAATTGACACGATGGTGTCAGTGTTTAAATCATTTAAATGACAATATAAGTGTGCTCACACCATTTTTTTTGCAAGAAAAAATTAGATTTCATATCGCAATATATATCGCAGAAAAATAAAATAATCGCAATGTCATTTTTTCCCAATATCTTGCAGCCCTAGTTCATATCAATCTCTAGACAGAACAGAATTGTTATGCTGTCTAGAGAACGATATGAACATAAACATTACTTTTAGATCATTTCTATTATCTAATCTATTTTAGATAATAGATTGATCCAAACAATTTGCATAGGAGCAACAACACTGAAGTGTCTTAGGGAGAGCCACACATCAGCATGCGTTATCATAAGAGACCCTTAGCGCTTACAGACAAGGTGATGAGTTCTGTGTGCCGTGTTTCTAAATGAGATAAGCAGCTCACAGGAGCCTGTCCAAACGCTACGCTCCATCAGCGTCTAAGTGTTCTCCTCGTATTAACATCACCACTGACGGGTGTCAGTGTTCTGAAAGTTTCCTCTAACTTCACCTCATTGATTACTTAGTCAGCCAAATGATTTGCAAGACCCTGGAGGAGTACCGACCTGAAGAAGCAATTACGCAGAGGAAATGTAAAATAGAGTTTGGGCCAATTAAAGATTTTCATTTCTTGGTCTGCTGGGAGCTCCAGGCTGTTGTTGCAAGAGTCAGTCCGCCGTATCCATTACTGTGATATTAAGCAGGGTCTTACACAGTCTACAGCCCGTAACACTGGTGTCCTGAGCATTTACAGCACTCACATATATATATATATATATATATATATATATATATATATATATATATATATATATATATATATATATATATATATATATGTTACGTACTGAAGCTTTGTAAACAAAATCAATGGTTCAAAAATATAAATATATAAAAGTGAAGATAGAAATTATGCATTTTATTCCCTTTTGCTGAAATGTTGTTACTTAGCAAAGAGGTAAACTGCTGCTGGCTTGATAACGCAAACGAACAATGTTTCGTACCCAAATGAAATAATAAGGGGGGGGATCAAACTCGGGTTTGGACCAGGCAATTGAACCAAGCGAGAATGCACCCTAAGACAACAGTCCAAAAATAGTATGAATTACATCTCAATATAACTGCAGGTACTAACAATTTCATGTTATTACATCACGTTATTACAATGTTCTTACACACAACAATTACCTGAAAGGTTTGCTTTCTGCCTCCATTTTCTTCCTCAGTCTTCCAGTATCTCCTGGACCAGCAGCTGGGGGGCTTGCTGTGTACTCCTCCATACTACGGTCCATGGAGTCCTGGAAGGTGACGTTAAACATGGAAACACAAGACGGGTGTAGCACTGTAAAGTCTCTCGTCCGACCTCTGTTTACAGTTTTCCCAGCATTTTCGGCCCCGCTGTTCTCCAACATTCCAATGGAGCTATGACAGGAAGCGCTTCCACTCCCATCAGCTCCACCAGGCTGTTTGCCTTTACTGGGTCTGCAGTACGTTCTGCAGTTGGATGCCCTGAGCACAGACTGAGAGTGGTCCTCACTTTCAGATGGCTCAATGGGAAAATTAAAGTTCCCTTGAGCAAACTCGTCTAACTGAGTCTCTGTGGAGGATTTGCCCTGAATGTTGCTATGACTGTAACTACTGGATGCCCACAAGGTAGACGGAGGGTCTTTAGGTCCTGTAAAGAGGGATGTGGAGCGTGCTCCCAGACCAACCACATCGCTCCAGGCATCGTAAGAATCCTTGTCATCTGTTTTTTCAGACTTTAACGTGGTGGTCTGGGCAAGAGGTCTTGTGTCGCTTTCAGAAGGGTTTTTGTACCATGAGTAGCTGTGGCGGTCTGTGCTCTCGATGGACCAACTGTGGGGTTTTTCTACAAAAAAGGAAGTGAGACATCAATCAGAATTTAGAGAACTCGCATGACTTCAAACAACTAAGTACTTGACCAGTCATGTTCCTAAATCAACAGGAAGTAGGTTGCTGAAAATAGCTACAATAATAAAGAAAAAAAACACACGGAGCTTGGTCTAATTTTAAACTACCAGCAATAACCAGTTACCTAAGCAAAATAATGTTGCGACTATTAGACATAACTACTAAAGTTGCACTGTCCTCATTTGTTTGTCTCTCTGGTTTTAAACTATGGGTTATTAGGGCTGCACAATATTGGTTACGACTGAATCACAACTGATTGGGATTTAAACTCTTGACATCTGGCAGCCCAAATCTTAAAATATTAAGGAGGCTTGCTACCAATGCAAGATAATGTAAACACACACAAAAAAAAAAAAAAAAAAACTTACCACAAATAAATATGGTTAATTGCTCAGCCTTAAACTATATTCTGACTCATATGAAGCAACAGTTTCAGTTACTGACAAGGTTGTGGAAATACTTGATTAATCTGTAGCCAAAAAGATCTGATAATGTGGGTTACGGCGATAATGTGAAGCCAACACGAGAGTCACCAAATGTGGAAGCAAATGGGTAGCAAAATTCATTTTGAAGTGTAATAAGCAAAATTGCAATGCAATATGTAAAATCATAATATATTTCTGTATTTAAATTTACATTTTCCTATACCATATGTGCAACATTTAGTGCAAAATAAAATCCAATTATATAATTTACATTTGCCATTTTCTAGACTAGTTTTAATACGTAAATTAAAAACCTATTTTAATGCTTTATAAGTTGCAAAATTAAAATGATCTTGTTTGTTTTTTAGATGTTTAACATGTCCAAGCAAAAACTGTAGAAAAAAATGATCATTTAAATGCCCTTTTACCTAATTGGATTTAGATTATGGGAAGGATGCACCGCTCGCATCCAGTGTAGACACGGTGTTGCCTTTCTCACTTTTAACCCATAATAGAGCACCCATGTCCCGTGGCACCTAAGTGTTGCGCATGCCTTAAAATCCCTCAGTGTGTTTACAGTCTGGTTGATGCCCATGACCCAGAGCTCCAGACTTATTCTTCCCATTGGTCTATCTTTTGCGACAAACTTTCTCAGTTGCACAAGCACAAAAGTTTTTTTTTTAGTTGTTTTTTTTTTTTCACTCCTGCTAATGTATTAAAAAAAATAATAAAAAAATAGGTTCTACAATCGAAGTGCTGCCCATTTCAAACCAGCTGCCATTTTATGTTTCTCATGTGTAACAGAAATGGCAACATTAGGAGGGGAACAATGCAGTGGTCACGCCAGTGTAACAACACACAAAATTTAGTCACACGGGCAGAAAAAAAGATTGCAGTCTGAAGTCCTGCCATGACCATACAGAAAATGCTGCTACTCCTGCCTGCCCCGATGACACTTAACCAGTCCGATCTAGACACAGCTGTCAAATATCCGCATCGGCCGATAAGGTTTTCTGCTTGGCCGATGTGTTCGAGGCGGGACTTATTTATTTTACTTATTTTGAAGGCACCGAGAGTGCAGCGCCTGAGTGCACAGAGTGCTCACACACTCTCTCGTCTCTTGTTCATCGTCATCGTTAACAGTTCTGTCTAATACGGATAAAAGCCTGTCTAATAATCAGATAGAATGGTTAAACAAAGGAATTAATGCATACAGAAAGTAGTAAAACGATTGCGTTTATATCAGGCCTATTAGTAATAGAAAGGGAAACATTATAATACTTTCTAGTTTTCCGTCAGCATTTAGCAATTACGCATTTATATAAACAAATCTTTGAATGACTAATGAACATTTAATTTCACAAACCTTGTAAACGAATCCAGCTCTGAGATCTTGTGAAGTGTGTTTGTGTATATAGCATTATCACACGTTCCCTGTGTGAAGGTCCAAGTGAAAACCTTAAAACTCTTGATTTCAAATTATGCTGCACTTTATGCATTTGCCCACTGTCATATTCATGTCATTTTCACTGTGTGCTGTATGTAAAATGAGGGTTACCCTGGCTTATAAAATATAATTCCCAGTGCACACAAACTTCCCAGAATACTCAGTGCCCTATTGGTTACAGTGTTTACTTTCTTTTCAATTATGTTTGTATTAAATATTCAGTTATTTGTGAAAAATACTGTAATCTAAAGTAAAAACATGTCTATTTTACACATTTACTTTTTAATCCATCTGTCAAATGAGTTCACATTTTTGAAATCTTAATAATAATAATTTTTAAAATCATATCAGCTTTATATCGGCCTCTCTGCTTTACAAGATATAGAAATCGGCAGTCAAAAAACACGGTTGACCACTAATGTAAATTATATAATTACATTTTTATTTTGCACTAAATGTTGCACATAAGGAATATGGAATATACATTTAAAAACAGAAATACATTGCCATTTTACATATTGCTTTGTCATTTTGCATATTACATTTCTAAATTAATTTAGCTACCCATGTGCTTCCATAACCAGAAGGTGGTCAACCATTTTTTTATGTAAAATATATCACTGATTTGAATGCAGTCAGAGGTTTTACACATCTTTGTACAAAGTCTCTGGTCTTTAAGACTGTTCTAGTTTTAAGTAAAGACCACAGACTTACTACATCAATTTTCACTGATCCCATGACTAGTCAAACACAGGCAAGAAGATATTATGAACACACTGTAAGACACCTTCAAAGCAATAATCACACCTCTGCAGTCATTACATTGTCTACGTTATAGTCTGGCAGACAACATTTGTTATTTACCATCCTAAAATTACTGTACGTATTCTCCATTACACCAATAACCACAATCAAGTCTATGTACTCTGAATCAGGAGACAGGACAAAACGTTAATGGCAGCTTTGAAAAAAGGTCCCTAGCATACAAAACCACCATTAAGCTCCATGGCAAAGCAAGCCAGTGTTGCAGATAGGCTGTTAAATCTAAAAATCACCTATTGCACAACAGCACTTACACAATTTCAGTTATATCACTACTGTGTTAATTCAGAACATTCCCCTATTCATTAGATTGTGAAGAGGCGAAAATAACAAATTTAGGCCATCATGATCACCTCAAACATCATGACTTTTATGAAACAACATCCAAATATCCGTTTATTCTCCACAAACCCATTAACGACAAATCAAGCAGTCATTGTCAAACTACCCATCACTCTAAAGACTGAATTCTGTTCAAATCTTAGCTGAAAAGGATTTATGTAACAGACCGTAAAACACATCTGAATTAAAGTCTATGCATTGCATGAATGTCCAGTCTGTGTTCATGCTGTCAGCGTATGAATAGGGCAGCAGAAGTCATTCATTTTGAATAAGGGTTTGTGTTTAGGAGACGTGCCTGACAGCATCCACTGACAACAACATTAAGCAGTAGTGAACTATTCTAATGCACAGTAATAAGGATACAGTGACTACCAACAGAAAAGCAGCACACAATGGGCTTCCTGAAGTTGGAATGTTGACAAAATCACGGAATACAATATACAACAAAGGAAATAATGAAGAAAACAGAAGTGATCACCTGTGCCCATGTGACCGTAAATAACCAATAGGAAATAACAAAAAAATAATGCTCTTACACGCAGCGTTTACTGATTTTGACTATTTAAAAATTTGTGTAATTAATTTATTTTGATTTACAAAGTGTATGTCATGCCTCCAAGCTTTCTTATACATTTTGCTAATAAATGTTCTATGTTTCTTATTTATTTGGTTCCACTGTGTTTTCAGTTTTGTATACCTATTTAAACTTTGTGTAAGTAATATTTGGCATATAGCATGGTGTATTTTTATTCACTTTGTTAATTAAATGTTCTATGATTCATATTTAGGCTAAGTGTATCTAACATTTATTTGTTACTTGAACTGATTCAGGCAATTTGCACCAAATTGCTACTAATTTAAAATGTAAAATTCAATTTGAAATTGAACCAGCTTTCAAAATTCAACTTTCAATTTGAAGTGAAAGTAAAATGTTTATGCCACTTTCACAAACTAATCAAAAGCTAGGAAACCCCACCCCACTGTGATTCCAGTATTACCGATGTTGTCACACAACGATTAACCAATGGGCGGCTACATATTCTTTACGTTTATAAGCATTTCTCTATTTAATTTGATAAAACTATTTTTTACGAAACGGTTTTCACGACAATCTGTCAAAGCAAAGTGTGGTTTAAACTTGAAAAAATTGACAGAAATATATTACAATTATAGAGTAGAATGTATTTCTCAATATAAGAATTATAAAATTACTAAAACTTAATATTTTAAGGAATATAAAAAAAAAAAGATTCTCCCATGATTTAAATAAACCTGTTGTGCTGCACTTTGTTTGCAAATTCGGCATTATGATTGGTCAGACCGCCTGTCAATCAACTGTCCTGTGAAGGGTCAATTGTCTTTTCTTCTCTAGTGAAGTATAACCAAGTGAAATGACTTCTTTTCAAATTAAAAAAAAAAAAATACATAGGTATTTTGTCCATTGGAGGACTGGTGAACTGATGTCATTAAATGCAATCTCATGAGTGACAAGTTTCCCAACCATTTCACAAGGTCATGAGAGATTAAATGTGCTATGATGAGAGATGATGTTACTTTATTATTATTAAAGATGTAATTATGTAAAAAAAAAAAAAAAAAAAAAAAAAAAAAAAAAAAAAACAACATGATAATTTAAAATATTCAATATTAAATGACATTTGGAAAAATCCTGTTTGTATTTTTTTCCCCTCCCTATAAATGAATAACTGGGTACAATACCATTCTTTGACATTTCAAAAATAAAACATTTCTGGAAAAGGACAGATAAATATATTTTCCACTCGTCAGTGCTCTCACATCACCACTCTGACTCAGAATTGACAAGTTTCAATCTCACAAGCAGCGAGAAGTCAAACAAGTCCACGTTCCTCCCTCGCTGTACTTCAGCCTCTGTGTCTCATCACTGTAAGTGTCAGCTTTAATACCATCCTGTCCTCGGACAACCATGGGACACTTGTTTACTACATTTTGGGGTTCTTAGGGGAGTATACGATTTCCAATTCATACCAACATATTTTAAGCAAATTCTCAGCACATCTGAAATTTAAAGAAACTATTGGATAACTATTAGACAACCAAGACATATTCCATATCATTTTTAGATGGAGCTAATAATGTAGCGGTGTTATTTTCTCCTAGTCACAATTTTGTCAACAGTGCATTTGAATAAAACAATTAATTCATGTCATGATCACATGACCTTTTGATCAAGATAAATTTCAATCTTGGTAGGGCTGTGCAAGTCATCGACTTCATAAAACAAATTTATTAAGCTCACCTATTTAAGAAGGTTAAACATGATTTAACTGCACTTTTTCATAATTTCTTGTAGAAGTGATATAGAAAGGCTATGTACAGTGCACTGATGTCTTCTGATGTGATGTCACTATGAAGTGAAGAACCTGCATTTGGGGAGCAGTTTGTCCAAGACAGTGTTTTGCATTCAAAAGCAGCTAAAAGGAGGAAGTATCGTAAAGTTTTAAAAGACAGGGGAGCTTGCCTTGTGCTAGTTTGTAATGAAAGAATCTGATGACTAAGGCAAGATGGTCATTGCAGCTGCAGAAGATTTGGTGCCAAATGAGGATGCACCTCGACTGTGTGGGAGTATTTACGTGTTAAAATGCTGCTGAGCAATAACCGTGTTTATTTTAGCATTTTCCCAGTCCAGAGAAAGCACACCTTAAGAGTGAGTCATGCAATAAATGCAAAGTGGAGTTAAAGCTCTAATCTCCCCATAATTTGTTTGTCTTGATGTTCCAGCTGTTATTTTTCAATGCTGTTGTTCAGATATACACACATTTTTTTTTTCTTCTTCTGGATAATACTTCTACTTCAGTATAACATTTGAGAAGTTGACTGCGAGAAGTTGAAGTGACAAATAATTTTCAAATGAATGTAAAAACTTGATAAATCTGCATAAAATAAACAGATTTATACTTCCTGATTCTGTAATATAGAAGTAAAGTTTTTTTTTTTTTAGAATATATATAATTACAATAAAAAGGAAGCAAGCAATCTAACAGTAAAATGTGGTAAATTTGTATGCACTAGGGATTTTTTTTGTACACATTTTCAGGGAAGGGGGGGAAAAATCAATACAGTATAGTATTGCAATATTTTTCGTGGCAATACTGTATTGATACACAGATGCCAAGTGTCGATCTTTAAGTATATTATTTGGAAAAAAAAAAGCTAGTAAAAAATATATATATGGCACGCCGCACCCCGTCCAGTAGTGTTCAGTGAGCATGTTTCACTCTCCTCATAACAGCCCAGTTTGACGCTTTGCTCAATATTTTGCTCTATGAATGTGCGTTCTGCTCGACTACCACTCAAAAATGCTCACTGCAGAAGCAAAGTCCACTCATAATGAATTAGTAAATGTTGAAACTAACATGAACTAAGATTAATAAATTCTTAGTTTAACTAATGTTAAATAATGAAACATATTGTAAAGTGTTACCAATGTTAATATCAATTCTGTCCAGTTTTATTGTGTTACTTTCAGTAAAAGTTTTTTTTTTTTTTTTTCAGTATCATTAAAATTGAGTTGAATGTAATAAAATAAATAATCATTCAGAATTTTCAGTTTTGGCCCAGAATTTTTATTTCAGTGCATCCTTGGACATAAGACTACATGTTTTATTTAATTTAAATTTAACACTAATTTACTTTCAAATGCCCCAATTGCTGAAATGTCTGAACAACTGAACAACCTCAAGTTTAAGTTGCACTGTAATATCGCAAAATGTTTAAAATCGCAATAATATTGTATCGTGACACATATCGTATTAATATTGTATCATGAGCTCTCTGGTGATTCCCAACCCTACTAATTTTACATAAAGCAGTCAGCAAATATGACATGAATAGAAAAATTGCATCCAGAGCACAGCATAGATTGTGCATGTCTAGTGACAGGTGAATTTCCCCGTCTGCTTTCAATTCAAACAGACCAATCATTACACACAGAGTACACATTTTATGCAGATTATAAATGTACACTTCAGAAGACTTCATAGCTAAATTCATTTTAATTAAAATGATATAAATGTTTATTTTCTGAATGCTGACGGTAGGTGAGAAAGAATGATCACATTTGCCAATCTATTATTAACGCTGTTATCCCACGATGTGTCGTTTAAGCCTTGATATCGCGATGTACAAATCCACGGTAGTCACATCGCAGGATGTGCGATGTAGGCTATCGTATTTGATCCGTTACTTATTAACCATACGGGCCAGCTGCTCCCGGCCCTTGACGAATGTAAGAGAATGAGAGAGAGAGAGCGCGCTAGAGAGGGCGCGCCAAAGAGAGAGAGAGAGAGAGAGGGAGCGAGCGAGCCAAGGCTGCACGCTCAATGTCTTCAAACAACACGAGCGCTGTCTTGCTCTATCTCCCTGGCGCATATTAATCAATTGACACGATGGTGTCAGTGTTTAAATCATTTAAATGACAATATAAGTGTGCTCACACCATTTTTTTTGCAAGAAAAAATTAGATTTCATATCGCAATATATATCGCAGAAAAATAAAATAATCGCAATGTCATTTTTTCCCAATATCTTGCAGCCCTAGTTCATATCAATCTCTAGACAGAACAGAATTGTTATGCTGTCTAGAGAACGATATGAACATAAACATTACTTTTAGATCATTTCTATTATCTAATCTATTTTAGATAATAGATTGATCCAAACAATTTGCATAGGAGCAACAACACTGAAGTGTCTTAGGGAGAGCCACACATCAGCATGCGTTATCATAAGAGACCCTTAGCGCTTACAGACAAGGTGATGAGTTCTGTGTGCCGTGTTTCTAAATGAGATAAGCAGCTCACAGGAGCCTGTCCAAACGCTACGCTCCATCAGCGTCTAAGTGTTCTCCTCGTATTAACATCACCACTGACGGGTGTCAGTGTTCTGAAAGTTTCCTCTAACTTCACCTCATTGATTACTTAGTCAGCCAAATGATTTGCAAGACCCTGGAGGAGTACCGACCTGAAGAAGCAATTACGCAGAGGAAATGTAAAATAGAGTTTGGGCCAATTAAAGATTTTCATTTCTTGGTCTGCTGGGAGCTCCAGGCTGTTGTTGCAAGAGTCAGTCCGCCGTATCCATTACTGTGATATTAAGCAGGGTCTTACACAGTCTACAGCCCGTAACACTGGTGTCCTGAGCATTTACAGCACTCACGGCAGCAGATGCCCGCAAGGAAGCTTTCTGTGAAACGTGAACGATTATTATTTTTAAAAAATGAAAAAAGAAAAAAAAAAACTACAACCAACATCCCTACGGCACCACACATGTGAAAATCCACCCACATTCACTTCCACATTTCTTTTCACTCCTTGCGACACAGACAGGAAATCAAAGTATGACATTTTGTTTTTTGCCATTTTGTTGGGTATGAGAAGCAACTTTTTTTTTCCATAAAAGACTCCATATGTATCTACGATATTACTCTACATTGGAAACAGTGAAGTTTTTCATTCTTTTAGGACAACTCTTTGTTTAATGCGAAAACCAAGCATTCCCACTGTCACAGCGGGTGACACTACAACACAAGCTGTAACCTCATTGGCTACTGTTCACCCTTCCATGTTTTAATTTCAATGAATGCCTTCAAATTACATCTCATATCATCTGAATGTATCTTAAAAAGCCATGTAAATTTCACATCCGTTCTACACCCCTGGTTTTACCTAAATTGTGCAAGCTGTTTCAAAGTATTAAAAAGCCATTTATCAGGGCTCAACAGTGTGAGCATTTCACTCGCAAAAGTGAGACTGATCAGCCAGTCACCAATCCAAGCCGATCATGAGGAAAACAACCGATTCCGATCCCTGGCCGATCAATCGGTGCATCTCCACTTCATTTATGTACTTTATGCTAAATATGAACGGCAAAGTCAAACTTAGGGAAAATTAAGGTGCGATAAATGCTAAAGTTGTTTGTTTAAATGTTAAATTCAGGCAAGTAAACAACCACAAAACAAACCTATCTAGGGCAGGTGGTAAGCTCATACTCACTTGCCGTGAAGTTAAACAGGTCAAACACCTGAAACACTCTAACAGTTAGTAACAACAACTGATTAATGCAGTGCTGCTAGAACAAATCAGGAGGTATTTAAACATTAAAACACAACTCCAATGTATTTTTGAAAGAACTAAAAAAAAAAAAACTTTCAGGGAAAAACATACCTGCAGTAGAGGTGTTAAAATATTTCCCAGGATCCTCTGGCACTTTGTGAGCACTTCTCTCAGTGCTGAGAGCGAAAGGGGCCCTGCTGGGGGCCACGGCCTCTATGCTGGCGGGTTGGTTCACCCTGCTGTTGGGCTCCAGTGTTAGGCTGGCCTGGGATCCCCCTGTCGGCGTCATTTTGGATTTAGGCTGGGCTACGTTACGAGATGTGACCGGCCTGGATTCATCGTCACTGTCGAATCCAAACGGATCCTCGGATCCATCACCATCCGAGACCTTGGTCCTCTTGGTCTGATCCATCACCTCGGTCTTCAAACCGGGCCTCTTTGCTCCCACCTTGGCTTTGTAAGTCGTCTCGCCCCATTTGGTGCTGAGCGTGGCTCTTTTATTGGACAACACCTCGTCAAACTTCGAGGTCCCATCGCCTCCTCGACGGCTGTACGTTTTTCCAAATCTAGATGTCATTGTGGCATCTGTCTCATATTCCCTGTGAACAACCATCAACTGTTACATGAATAATTCGCTGACTGTTTTGTAATCAAATTTAGTTGACTATTAAAATTCTGCCTCGAGTTTCATCATTTCTTAATGAATAAAATCAACATTATTCAGCATTCTACATGTGTGAAGGTCTCGGGGCTATTCATTATAAAACCGATGCACTCATGAACTCTATCAAACCTGACACCTACTTGCATTTCTGTGCTGATAACAAGCAGGAAACTAGAATTATTCCATAATATGATTTTGATTTCAATATGCATATGCAAAGAAATCAATCCTGTAATGTGCTCAAAAAACTGAGAGATTTAAAGGAATAGCTCACCAAAACATGAATGCATGTTGGCAGTTTACTCACCATCAGGCCATTCAACAAATAGGCATATGAGTTTATTTCCACATGAACCATTATTGTATTTTAAAGTTAAAAGCTGTGTGTTTTAATATGCAAATCCTTTTTATTTTTATTTTTTTATTTTTTTTTGTTTTTTGAACCGTCACTTCTGGCCAAAATACCAGTCCATAACATTACCCCCAGCATAAAAATATTCAAAGTAATAAAATAAAGCATCCCCTGTTTTCCCTCTTACACTGAAAACCATCAACATATTTGTTTAAAACTGTTTTGGACTGTTTTCACATGTAAATAGGCCTAAATCTGTGAATATTTCTCTCCTGGTTGAGCCAAAACAACTTTTTCACTGAAGAAAGCAATTTTATACATAGAGGACTTGCATTTTAGCCAGAAGCAAATGTTGTCTTATTGATGGATTTGTTACTTAAAAACAAACATCTTTTCGCTTCATATGATTTTAATTACTTGACTGGAGTCATGTGGATTATTTGTATTTTATAGCTTTTTTTTTTCACATTGTGATTTTATCAGCTGCTTGGAACCTCATTCTGATGATGGCACCCATTCACTGCAAAATGGATGGATGAGCAAACCATTGCTAAATTTCCCCAAATCTGTTCAAATGTCGAAACACACTCATCTACATCTTGCATGGCCTAAGCGGGAGTACATTTTTTTTTGCAAATTTTCAATTTTGCCCTGTGAAAGTTCCAAGATCCTGACTACAATAATAGCACTCAAGTAAACCAAAAACTACCATAGATGTTAGAAAAAGGTTGTAAACCTGTATTCCTTGAAGCAAATGCTACGGCACACTAATATGGCAATTATTCATAATCATAATATTACCATTTCTATAATCTGAGGCCGCCAATGGTTTGCAACCTAACTAGTCCCAGCTGGACAAACCCCCCCAAAAAATCAATTCATGCTTTCTGTACACAAAGCCATCAGAAGTATCAAAATATATAAGTTGAAATGTCACCTTTTACCCTACATAAGAAAAACTAATCTGTTAAAAAAAAAATACAAAAAAAAAGTTTAAGTCTTCATATATCAAAAAAACTAAAAAAAAAAAATAACAGGCAGTGTAAGTTCCAAGATCTAAAAACAACAACATGGATTTTCGAGTAGCATTTATTGAACATTAATATATCACTCGTTCAATAATAAATCATTAATATATCAGTAATATCAATCATTCAATAGTGGTTTACCATAATAATAATTTTACCTCTTTACTGGCTTGGAAAATAACTAGTGCCAACTGAACAACCCCAAAAATAATAGATAAAAATCAAACGATATCACTGCAATATCAATCATCAAAACTAAGAATGCTAAAAGCTAGTATGATTATAAACTAATGCTAATACATGTAACCCTTCTCTTTTGTTTACTTTTCACTTTGCAGTGTTCCTCCCCTCGCTAAGCAAATAAGACATTAACACAACTTCTGTACCTGGATTCCAACAAAAGAGTGTTTGAAAACCAGCTTAGCTGATAAAAACAACATAACCACGCTAACGTCTAGCAGTAGGATTAGCATGAAAAGGCTGGCAGGCTAATCAGGCAATGCTGTGAAATGCACTCTGTATCCAGCATTAAAACTCAATCGCTATTTAGTTAAAATGTAGATTTTTAATCTACAGAAGAACTGAACCCACAGCAGGACCGAAGGAGGTTAAATACTCACCTGGTTAATGAAGAGAGTGAATCCGGGCCTCTGAGCTTCACTAAAACTATAAACAAACAACTAAATACCTACGCACTGCTTCACGAGCTCCGCCAACACAGTTATACGTGTATCTGAGATACGAGTTTCGATATAACGGAATATAAAGATTCACAAGCTTTCTATTTAAGTTTTCCTCATGTATTTCTGCCTCGATTGTTTCGGCTCTGAAACACCAACGGCCTCCATCCGCGTTCCCCCTCCCTCGCGTTTTCGCGTCACGACAATCGCGTCGCAGCACAGGCGTAAAAATGTTGGCCAATCACGGGCCGCGCTGTGTAAAAGTAAGACGATTTTCGAGGTTAGCCCTGGAAAGAGCCCTGAACTTGAACGCGATGGGCGTCACGTAGCCTTCCTTCTCGCTGAATTATGGGAATTGTAGGCAATTGACTGGAATAACGTTTATCAGGCAACTATATTTCTTCGGTTTGTTTTGGTCAGGCATGTGTCATTTGACCCACATCATGTCTCCTAGCAACAGGACCTGTCAACAACAAGTAGAGTAGACATATAAGCCATAAACGCTAAGTTTCTTTTACCTTTTATCCATCTGTACAGTACTGCCAGGTTTGTTTAGTGGCTTTCAATGTTTATTTAAGATGTAACCTTAGTGAGAAACAACGCTATGCTATTTTAGTCATTTAAGGTCTTAATATTCTTCTAACATGATGTGGACTGTCAGTCAGCGCCAGTGAAAGTATTTGAATTTTAAGAGAATGCACAATCAGTGGAGTCACCTATCCAGCAGGAATATGCCATTCAGACCTCACACGAGGTGAGTTAATGCATTTTAAAAAAGACAGTAAAACATATATAAAGTAACAAAATATTTTTTTTTTCTATTTATCAAAAAAATAAAATAAAGAAATAAAACGCTGGAAAAAAAAGTTTCCACCAAATAATCAGCAAAACTTTTTGACTTTGATTATCATAAGAACTGTTCTTAATAACTGAACATCAATACATCTACATGCAGCAAGGTTTATTTTTTATAAAATATAAATGTGTGTGAAAAAATAGCTATATATAGCTGATTGTCATTTCTTTGTAACTTTGAAATGTACTTGTAATGTCTGACTAAAAACTGATTTAAAGTTTTCAACATTTTCTTTCTTTTTTCTTTTTTCTTTTTTTTTTCCCAGTGTAACAAAAATATTTTATAAAACATTTCATAGCTGCAGTTCATTTCATATATAAAAGAAATCTTTATTAGGCTACTCATTCAGTACCTTTATTTTTTCAGGTTGACGTTTATAACCTCCCACAATTCACACCAAATCTCTACCAGAAGTGTAAGTTCAAATCTCATTCACAACTCTGTACCTAAAATAGTTATTTCCTTTCGGAATATTTAGCACATACTGTTATTCTATACTTCTACCAGGTGTGGGCTCACTCACTATGTCAGCGCACACAAGCTGGGCACACTAACCGCTGGCAGCTGGCAGGTGCTTTAGGCAGTGACCTGCTGGGTCAGGCACAGGTTCGGAGGGCGGAGGAGTTTGGTGATAAATCAGCCAACAGAAAACTTAAATCAGGTGAGATGTGCAATCAGCCTAAAAATACAATCCAGGAAAATTGTGTTTGACTCATGAGCACATGAAAAATAAATCCTCACTGTCCTACTATAAATACCTTTGTAGGGATAGTTTAAACAAAAATGAAAGTTCTGTCATTATTTACTCACCCTCAAGTTGTTCCAAACCTGTATGTATTTATTTCAGCTGTTGAAAACAAAATACAATATTTTGAAGAATATTGGTAACCAAACAGTTGATAGTAGCTATTTGACTTCCATATGGTAAACAAATACATAAATAAATAAAATACAATGAAAGTCAATGTCTACTATCATCTATCATCTTCCTATAACTTTCCCTACCATATGAAACCTTATATCACAATAAAATCATAAAATACATACATTAAAATGACTATATCTATAATATATTATTATTACTATTGTCAATACAATGTAAAAACATCATAACAACAAAAACATCATAACAACAAAAACATCATAATACAATAAAAATAATATCTGACAATCTAGAACCAAAAATCTTTGTGTGTGTTTTAGATTTGGTGGTTTATGTATTTGTGTTTTTGTAAAGCTTATCGGTTACATTGCATTACAGGACACAGACAAACGCAGATCCAATTTATCCACAAATCATGACAACACACGTCTTTCAGAATAGTGTTTAGAAGTGTTCAAGAAGTAACCAACTTGCATTAATGAGTTCAGTCCATAATGCCGCAGTGCGTCTTCAGCATTGACTTCTGCCAGAATCCTGGGTTGACCGGGGGGATACGAGTGCCAGTCTGTGCCAACCCGCTGACCTGGTGTCACAAACCTGGCATCATTTTAGAGATAAGCACCTGTAGTGTTTTGGCACAGGAGGGGTTTAAGAGGCATTGGCAGTTACGCACTTGAAGGCTCTTTACCCAGAGAAACAATAGGAAAGACAGTATGGCTTTTGATTCCTATGCCAGGATTCTGTGAGTCTTTTTCATTTGTAATAATCAGAATATTGTGATGAAATAGAGGTGCACATTCCGAGAGGCATCTGCTTGAATCAAATGCTTCTTAATGCCTGGAGTTATTGCTATAGTTTTGTTGATTGTTTTTACTTCAGAGATGATATAGGGATGCATATAAAGATATTAAAAGATACTTTTCAGAAATAGGGAACAAAATGCTGCCCTATTACTTTTATTAAAGCAGTGAAGGTACAAACCCCATGCCTTTTGAGGAGAGAACTTTTAAATATTTTAATAAGGGATAGTTCACCAAAAAATTAAAATGATGACTTCATTACTGACCGTGATGTCATTCCAAACCTGTATGACTAATAAGCTTACTGATATAGTTTTTTTTATTTATTTATTAGTTTTTTTTTTTTTTTTTTGTCCAATACATTAAGTTATAATTATAATTAATTAGAGTTTAAGGGATTAACTGCATTAACTAGATTTTAATATCCATTTCATGATTAGTGTTACAAAATTATGAAAATTTGTGTTTTAAGCTGCATTCATTCATGTCCCAAATATTGTTGCAGTGTGGCAAATAGTATCGCAAAGATTGCATGTAAAAAAATATATAATAATAATAATAATAATAATAAATTAAGCTATGGTGATCTGAAAAAAAAGAAAAGAAAAAAAGCTTACTTAAAAAAATAATTTGTTGAAAATTTACTCTGGCCATTAAAGACAATTTTATCTTCCCTGGAAAAGATTTGGAGAAATTTTGCATTTTTGCAAAGAATCCATTGGTGAGCAAGTGATATAATGCTACATTTTTCCAAATCTGCTCTGATGATGAAACAACAACATCTTTGATGGTTTGAAGATGTGTACAAGTTTTTTGTTTTTTTGTGACCTATTCCTTTAATAAGAAGTGCAAAAGGATTCATAACAGACGGTAAACATTTAGAATTTTCTTAATTTGCATTGATTTTTTCATCATTTACTCTCATTTTCATTAATGCAAACACCCATCTGTCACAGACATCCTGTATGTTTACTCAAAACTCAAATATCTGGAACTCTTCATCCTATTCTTGAACACACGCACACTCTTGGAGTTTCTCTCACTGTGTGTTTATGTTGCAGCTGACCCCATGACACTCCACTGGCACGAGGATGCCACTAGTTGCCCACAATCCCCTTTGCCACAGCTCATCCACCCACTCTCGGCCGGCCGACGTACCAGACTCTGGTATGTTGCCAGGAGCAAGTGGACTTTCGTGACAACTGTTTAGCGGGAGATAAACGGGCAGACAAGGAGAGATGGGGACAGTTTATCTCACTCCAGGGATAGATCTATGGGATATCTGCCAGGCCACATGCTATCATTATGGAGCAGGTTGGATAGCACATTAGAGAATGGCAACTTTCAATTTGGTGGGCCTTTGAACACAAAGGACTGTCAGGAGGAGCTGCAGACCACTTGGCACTAAAGCACTGTGGGATTAGATGGGATTAAACTGACAAAGTGTGTGTGTGTGTGTGTGTGTGTGTGTGTGTGTGTGTGTGGATGCACCTATAATGGTTCTCTTTACCTTTATATGCAGCAAAGATGTGACATGGTCTTCAAAACTAGACACTCCAGAGGAACAATTTTACATTTTGTCTCGCAGACTGACCCAAAACGCTAAACCAGGTATTGACTATTTAATTGGTGATATTTGCTAAAACAGGAATCATTATTGCTAATCCTCAAATTAGATTAAATTAAAAGATGGCTCCAATTATGTGATTTGTTTAGGAGAGGTGTATTGTTGTGTTTCTAAGTGATTTTCACCTGTATGATGATAAAACAATAACTTTGAATGAGGGGTGACATTTAGAGCCTGGATAAGCCAAAAGATTAATTAAGATTAAAGTCAATAATGTGATGATTTCTGTGAACTAAATGGTTGTCCTAAGATGGCTGTTGTGACCAAAGATATAATTTCCGGACAGTTTCAGAAATTCAGCATGATCACCACAAAGTGTGTTTGCTGCTACGACCCACATTTACTGACCAGACAATAAAAATGCATAAAAAATAGCATTTATCAACGCGACATCACGCTAAAACTTAAAACTGCTTACCTCAAACATCTTCCTTTTTTATCAGCGTACATAAAAAAGTACAATTGCTAAGCTCTTCATGATGTTCTTTTTGTGTACCACTAGTGCTTACTAATGACGCTTTATTCCTCAATAGTAACTTGCATCTAGTCACTAGGTGTCATCATCATGCAGTCTGGATACATATTGTACCCAAGTTTATTAGATCCATGTCACACATGTGATTTGTAATGATCTTACAGAACTGCTAAAATCATGCATTCTAGCAACCACTTAGCAATGACATAGCAACTGCATGCTTCTATGTAATGGTATATATTGATATAGTAAACATCTGTCTTTGTTTATGTTTATAGATGCAGTACTGGAATGTTTGGGGGTCAGGTGGGAGCTGCATTGCTCTGTCTTGAGCTACTCAGACATACTATCTAAGTTGTATACTAACAGCAAAAGACAGAGGGATGTTCAGCTACAAGAGAGAGCTGGTATGATGCCCGTCTCTAGAGAATATGCTTTTTGTGTGTGTGTGTGTGTGTGTGTGTTTTCATCTTTTGTTTTGTTTTGTTGGTTTTGTTTGTTGTGCATTGTTTTGTTTTCTGGAGATGATCGAGCTTAAAAGGTTTCTGGAGAACTTAAAACATAGTAAACTAGTCAGTAGTGAACATTTTAAAAAAATGATGTTTGCCTGAAGGTGTAACCATAGCAACAGTATTCTGCATGAATACTCTCAGGTAGGATCAGTATCTATGTCTAACTGTGAAAAGTGAAAACCGTTGTAGAGCATACCACCAACAACGTCTCAACTAATAACATAAGGATCTATTTGACTAACCAGTGGGAGAGGGGAGAGTGTCGTTCTGGGAACTTGTCTGCAAACAGTCATTATTTTTGCAGTTCTGTTTCGTGGCACAAGTGGTGCAGGAACAGCAGGCATTACCTCTAGAATAGCCTTTAAAAAAGTCCTGAGAAGTAATTGAGCCCATCCAAAGGTCATTCTATAATGAGAACCCTGTATTCATAAAGGAATTCATTAAAATAGGCATAAAATATGCAGAATAATAACTTTATTACATTATTAATGAAACATTATTATGTAATAAATAATGCAAAAGTGAAGATCCCATTGTAGTCATCATAGATATAAATATTTTGCATGTTTATCTTAGAGTTTATGGAATGGACATATTAAAAAGAAACAGTTCAAGAGAGAAATGCAGGCCCTCCGTTTTGTTTGTGATACTGCAGCCACAAGTAAACACAGCAAAGTTAATAGGACTCAGTGTGAAAGAGGACTGGTCTCCAGAAAGTGGCATCTCAGCAGCCCTTTGATTCTCCGACTGCCTGTCAAAGACGCCTCCATCAATAAAGAGGGTAAGCACTAAAAATGTGTCATATTTATTATATTATAGCGGTAAATAACAAGCTGTGTCATCATTACTTGTTGACTTGCTGTCACATGAGCTTCTGATCTACATTAAGTGTGCTATCATTGATGTTGACTGATGAGGGAGCATACAGGGATATTTAAAGAGAAACAGAGTTATGTAAGAATCTCTGCTGTGTCCTAGCTTTGTCTTTTGCCCTGCGGACCCTGTACGACCCAGAGGAACGCCCCAGTGAGTGGGGAGAGGCTGTGCTCTCTACTGCTGCATTACTGGGAATGTCAAACCTCTTAGAGAAGTGAGTATCGACAACTTCAGATCTAACCTTGCACTAGCAGGTCCAGTACAAGATGTCCAAAACACAGAATTCTGCAGTCACCGTCATTTATACATACATACCAATCCAACTTTGGAATAATTGTGGATATATATATATATATTGAAAGAATATCAGCATATAAGAATGATTTCTGGATTTATTCTTAAAAATAAGCTATTCCTGTGTGTGTGTGTGTGTGTGTGTGTGTGTGTGTGTGTATTGTGTCATATTAAGCAATAAAGAATGATCCAGTAGTGCATAAGCCCACACCCAAGTCTCTAGAGGAGTTTGTGTTGTCCAATCTCAGATTGATTCATATCCAGGATGCTGGGTGGAACTGGATGTGAATTTTGGCACTGCAGTCAGTCGCTGTATTTATTTGACAGATATTTCTCAAATAAGATCAGCCGTGTTCCACCCATCAGAATTTAAACTGCAGCGTGCATTGCATAACAGTGCATTTCTCTCTTGGTCATGGGTGCGTCAATTTGTAATCCTTAAGGGGGAATTCAATTTGACACAGTCACAAATGCTCATATGTTTATTTTTTAGAATGGTCACGTCAGAATATCAGAAATAATCCAGACATAAATGAATACACCGTGTTTTATGGTATATTCAATATGTTGTCCTTTTAAAGCTGATGGATATGATTGACAGGTGTCTTAAAGAGATGTTGGCAAATATTTCCTCACTGACTGTGTGCAGCTTTCATCGAGTGTCCTGCAAGGTAACACAAGTATTCTTCTTCTTGCTTTGTTTTATTGTTCTTTAAATGTCCAACAGGGGGAGCTCTGTATTCATTGTGTGGACCTCTGTAAACTTCTTTCTGTGTTTTTCAGTTGAAAGAGACTGTTCTCCAGAGAGCATGTGAGCGCTGGCTGGAGCTGTTCCTGGTGACTGAACTCTCCTTCCATATACAACTCAGAGATTTGCCCTTTGACCTCCTTCTGAAGACCCTGCTTAGTCCAAGGTCTCATATGTTGTTTTTTTTTTTTTTTTTTTTCTTTACATTGTTTCAGTGGCAACTCACATCAGGATCTTGTTTGATTACATTGCTTTTGCATTCAGAAGATGAATGCTGTTCATAAGACCATTAGGATGTTTTGCATCGTGACATTTTCCCTCCAAAGCTTCATTACTGCAGTGCATCAGGGTGTTTTACTTTTGCATTTGTTTGTAATTCCCTTTATCCTCAGTGGTAATTTTCATTAGATTCTCATTACTGTAATATAGTCAGCAAATGTTTTCTTCATTTACATCATTTACTTTATGTCTTCATTTACATCAAGATAAAATAAGTACATTGCACCAAACACCATCTATTTATCTATCTATCTATCTATCTATCTATCTATCTATCTATCTATCTATCAGTCGATGGGGAAATGTGCCGAACACATAATGGTCTTAAAATAGACCTTTTGTCTTTGTGCATAATATCATTTCTTTTAATTTTGGGGTGACATATGGCCTGGAGATTCTTAATAACACTTTTACAAAGTACTTTTCTGTACTTCAAGTGACCGTCTGCATATATAATGACTATTAAAACACATTAAAAAGAGCAGATGGAGTAAATCAGCAAGAAACTAATAAGCTTTCTGTGTCTAGACTGTTCACATCTAATGAGTATGAGGTCTTGAGAGCAGTGCTGTGCTGGCTGTTCTTCCAGTTAAACCCCCTAAGACAGACCCTACCAGCCCACAGCACCATCATCACCTTCTTCTCCAAGTACGTAACCTCCTTTATGGCATTTAGAGCTATCAGCAAAACACAATGCATGTGATCCATTAGTATAATTCCAGACAGTAAAAGCCCCATTTATGAAGGACATTCCAATAATTCAGTACACTATTCATTCTTTTTTAAATGACCTTGATACGGCTAAGCTAGTTCCGTGCACATATGCTGTTTTAATGACATCCTTCCATCATATATCTGTCTGTTTCAGGGAAACGGCTGTTTTCTTGGAACAGCCTCAGGGTCAAAAATACGTCGCTATCTTTCAAGCACTTCGTATTCATGGCATTACCGAATGTAAGTTTTGGTTGCTTCATGATAGATGCTCACAACATCGCAAAATAACATCGTCTGCAGCATTAGATTGGTCTTCAAAACCAAGCATACTTTGTCCCCAATCTCTAGATACTGTTGTGCCTCATTTCTTAGCTTAACTGAAAACAGACAGTTTGGCAGAATGAATGTGTATATCTCCACGAGAGTGTGTCCAGACAAACAGTACGTCCCAGTTACAGTATCACATCATGGCTAGAGTCAGAACCTCATCCACTGGACCTCCAACGCCCACCAAACAGACGTGACAAGACTATCAACTGTTCTGAAATACTTCACAGGCACAGTCATACTACTGATGTGGATAATTCATCAGAAAGGAACATTTGTTTGTTATTCTCACCATTATGTCATTCAAAATTGCATGGACGGAAAAAAAAAGTGTCCAAGTGTCAAGAGACGTAAAAATAACAGAAAAATGAAGTGTGGAAACCTGTTTGGAAACAGTTATAAACACACTTTGCTCATATGCAGAATTATGGATCTAAACAAACTCTTAACCCTACATATTAAGTATATAACTTATCCTATAAAAGTTACAGGAATAAATTATACCTCATTTAATGAGGTGAATGTTGCAACTTAGCACCAAAATTCACATAAAAAAAAACACATAAATAAAACTTTTCAACTAATGTTAAAGAAATGTTTCACCCCAAAAAATTAGCTGAAGATGTACTTACTCTTGGGCCATCCAAGATTGATTTTGTTTCTTCATCAACCCGATTAGGAGTAATTTTAGAATTGCATCACTTGCTCACTAATGGACCCTCTGCAGTGAATGGGTGCCATCAGAATGAGAGTCAAAACTGCTGATAAAAGCATCAAGATAATCCACAAAAACATGATTCCAGTGAAGTGAAAATATTCATGTTTATTATGAACGAATCTATCATTAAGATGTTTTTAACGTCAAACCATTGCTTCCGGCTAAAATATTCTTATATTATAAGTGTTCTATCCCTAATATTGATTTCTCCAGTGAATCGGGAGAGAAATATGCACAGATCAAGCACTGTTTTTAAGCGAAAAAGGATTTTAAGAGTACTGATATTTTAGCCAGAAGCAACAAATTGAAGTTAAACTGCCTTAATGATGGATTTGTTTCTTACAAACATGCTGCTATTTAATTGAACATTAAACGTTAATTGATTCACTTAAGTTGTGGTGATTACTTGTGGTTTATTGTGAAGGTTTTTTTTTTTTTTTCAGCTGCTTGGACTCTCATACTGACGGCACCCATTCATTGCAGATGAATCGTTAAGCAAGTGATGTAATGCTAAGCTAAATTGCTCCAAATCTGTTCTAATGAAGAGACAAAATCATCTACATGTTGAATGAATAGGTTTTCTGCAAAGTTTTATTTCTGAGTGAACTATTCCTTCGAGCACACACTATACTTGTTGGGAGAAGTAGCTTATCACTGGAAAAGCATTGTTTTGGAAGTAACAGAAATTGTCTTCCCTAAGTTAAAAAAAAAGCGTTGCTACTTTTAGTTTACTACGCAACACTTCATTTGAGTTTTGTTGTTTATGTGTGTTCATGTCTCAGGGCAGCATCTGCAGGAGCTGCAAAACATCCGAGTTCTTCCTGAATCCTGGCTGCTGCACATCCTGTCCAATCATTACCACACTGTGAGTGTGTGTAAAGACCACAAACACAACGCCTTATTCAACCCACCCGTCACTCCAGATGTACCGCCATACATCATTCATAAACTGCTTGTTTTAATATAATTTGTATTGATTATTTGTCTCCACATGAAAACTAATTCATGAGCTGCAGGGTTTATCTGTATGTGTTTTCCACAGCTTTACCGCGGGGGCGACATGGTATTGACTGACTTCTCCAAACAAGCGATCCGTTTTGGAATGATGCTTGATAGGGTGCGGTACACTTTCTGTCACTTCAGCACTGATGCATTATGGCCATTCCTAGAGCTTTTCAGTCCTTCAGTCACTTGCAATTACAGTTGTTACAATATGACTACGTCAATCCGTGCTTTTTCTTTCATGCTCATGTTCTTTTACTTGTTTTTAAGGCAGTATTTTGTGTGTGTGTTTTTTTTCCATGTGTCACCGTACAGGAACAAGTGTGCTGCACTCAAACCATCAGCATACATGGCTTTTACTTTCTTCTCCAAGCTGCTAAAATGGGCGAATCAGATACATACAGCTTCTCCATTGAGGTTAGAGCATTCACAGCTTCATATAACCTTGTGAAAAAGAAGTGTGCATAATTGCACCAAATGTGCACTTGTAGTTTACTTCATGTACTACATTACAGATGATATAATGTTTATAAAATATAAGGCCATTAGGTGTATTTTAAAAGAGGACACTTTTCATGACCAAGTCTCGACACACAAAGTATACTTTGTTAAATGGCTCAAATTTTAAGTATCACTTACCATGCTTTAAAAAGTATAATTATTTTGATGTGTTGACTAAG